>NC_134553.1:24629922-24759246 GCF_025594145.1 Primulina tabacum | reverse complement strand
TCACTCCCCCAAAACCTAAAAACTCTATTCTCTCAATACATGACACACACACAAGGGTTTTGAAGGAGGAAGCATCGATTATTAGCAAGGTTTTCAACCCAACGTCCTCTCGTCGTTGTTCTTCAATTCGTCAACGTTATTTCGTACGTAAATCATGCAAAGGCACGCCATATTCTTCATTTACTCATCCATCAAACCATAATATTTTTTAAATATTTTTTGCATGAAAAACAAATTGCATCATGGAATATTTTCGTTTTTGTGCATCAACATGAATTTGAAAGCTTTATTTTAACCCAAAATTATGTTTAATATGTTCCTTTGGGGATGACATGATTAGGAAGTGTTATGGGATTGTTTTACATGAGTTTAAGGAGTCCTAGTGTAATGCCCGAGATTTTATCACTGTAATCAGACATTAATTAATTGACAGAATTGAGATTTCAGGAGCGAAAGTAAGATGTGAATGGAGAAGCCGAGCGCCAGTGCACCATAAGTAATACTCGGACAGAACGTCTGGCGCCCGAGCGGTAGAAAATGACCGCCCGAGCGCAAGTGTACAACAAGTATAGTGCTCGGACAGAATGTTCCGCGCCCGATCGGTAATTTTTAACCGCCCGAGCACCGTTGAGATACAAGAAGAATAAGCCATGTGTCCTGCCATGCAATTTATATGTAAATCCTCTCATTTCCTTCAGTTTGGACAGAGGAAGAAACGAGAAAAGCTCAAGAGAATCTTCAAGCTTTCATATTTTAGAATCGGGTTTACGAAAATCCGCCTGTCCGATTTTCAATCCGACTTCAGTACCGTGCTCCTCTCGATAAGAACTTCAACAGGACGTAAGTTTTATTACTTTCTGATATGGTTCAAAATTTGATGTTGGGAGAATCATGATATTACTTATATTATTGTTCCTGAGTTTGTTGTAATCGTATAATCGAAATCAGATTGAAGAACGGATACTGTATGAAATTTTATCATTTTCAGATATGATTGAGATTATACAGATTTTGTATCAGATTGTGTTATTGATTGTTTTGAGTTATTGAGATTGATATCTGTTGATATTGTTTTGCTGGGTATATTGAGATTGTGCTGTTATGCCGTCGAAATAGAATTAGATTGAGTTCTGATTATGTCCAGTATTGGTTGAGTTGTGTATTGATATTGTACTCCTCCATAATGTCATTGCCAGATTGAGTATTGACAGCTTCAAATTCAAGATTTCGACTTGATCAGATTGATCTACGAAAAGAAAGGTATAAATCAATGTTAAACGGAAGATACGACACGAGTTAGTTTTGACTTGAGTTTCCCAAAACCACATACTTTATTTTATGGCATTGATATTTGCAATTCATGAGATTGATATGCTTAGTCTATGGAGTTATAGCAAAGCATGAGTTAGAGTCTTGGGCAGATGTGCCTAGCCTTTGGCAGAACCGCCAAGTCACTGGACTTTGGTGTATCGATGTGCTTAGGAGTAGATCGACTCTTAATGCAGAAATTCGAAACAGAATGCCAAAGTCTGGAGAATAAGAACGTGCGACCATCTAGCTGGGAGAGTAGTGGGAGACTGTTGCGTTCTTATTCGACCGGATCCCTAGGTTAGAGAAGAGTCGAGCCAGAGATTATGAGTCAATAGTTTGATTTAAGTTTTATACCGATTCATGTCTTTCAGATTATGATGCATGTTATTGATAATTGTTCCATTCTTTTATATCTTTTATATGATTGTATGTATACGTTGTTTATACTGAGAATATATTTCTCACCGGAGTTATCCGGCTGTTGTTATGTTTGTATGTGTGCATGATAACAGGTAGGACATGATCAGGGTCGAGAAGAGGATGAGAGATTGAGATTAGCATGGAGATTCGGACCCAAAGTAGAGTTGTTTTCATTACTTGTTATGTAGTGAAAGAACAGTAGTTTGTATTACTTTTGTACCGACTTGTACTTTGAATCTTGATGTGGATCTTGTAAATGAAATAAGGTTTATTTCATATGTTGCGCACTCATGTATTTTTTTTAAAAAAAAATTATTACCCAGTTTAATTAATTGTTACATTTGATCCTAATAATGATTAAGAAGATGAATTAGTGTCCGGGTCCCCACAGCTGGTGGTATCAGATCCGTAGGTTCCTTAGACTGGAATAAAGAGAGTGAACGTGGTAAATTGAGTTTTCTTTCCTTTTTGTGATGACAGCATGTTTTACTGCTTTAATGCATGTTTACCTGAATTTTTGATTTGATTGGAAACATGTATGACTTGAGAATGAATCAGAACCGATTCTTGATCAGCAGTAAGATGATCAGAGGAGGACTGAAACAGATTTGTTATATTTGGTTGCTAATCTTTTTGATAATCAGATATGCCTCCTCGAAGAATCCCAGAACAGGGTAGTACCTACAACAATCCAATGGATGTTACAGCAACACCAATGGAAACCCTACTGAAGAGATTTCAGTCATTTAAACCGCCGACTCTGAAAGGCACTGAGACATCTGTTGACTGTGAGAGTTGGCTTGATGACATTGAAATGCTATTTGATTCATTGGATTATACAGATGAATGTAGAGTCCGATTGATTGGGCTCCAGTTGCATGATGTTGCAAAGAATTGGTGGCTTACGACCAAGAGGGCTTTGGAGCATCGAGGTACAGTTATTACTTGGAAGATCTTTAAGACTCAATTTTATCAAAAAATTTTCCCAGTATCGTACAAAAAAGACAAGGGTGCAGAGTTTGCCAATCGAGACAGGGTCAGTTGAACATAGAAGAATATGTGGCCAAGTTCTCTACCTTGTTACGATTTGCTCCACATGTGGCTGAGTGATGAAGCTGTTGCTGATCAGTTCATTAATTGGTTGAATCCTGAGATCTTTACACTGGTAAATGCTGGGAGAGAATAACTGTGCTGATGCTTTGAACAGAGCCAAAGGAGTAGAAGCAGGTTTGATTAGACAGAAAGGAGCTTCGTATGTTGCCCCAGCACCGAAACAACAAAAACCTCCCACTCAGTTCCAACAACCCCTCCCAGATTTGAGAGTGGCAGTAGCAGCAGTGGAAAGAAAGATTATTTGAAAGCCAGAGGAAGACAGTTTAAGAATTCAGGGAGCAGTTCCTCTACTCCAGTGGATCCAGACAGAGTTATACCGGAGCTTATTGTAGAACTTGCGGAGGGAGAAATCCCACAGAGCAATGCCAAGGATTATTTGGTAGTTGCAACATATGTAGACATCAGGGACATTTTGCCAGAGCTTGTCTGCAGCGAAGTTCCCAAAGATCCCAGGGAGTAGAATCATCTGGATCAGTGGCTCAGACAGATAGACGATCATCAGCTGTTCACTCTTTCCAGCCATCACCTACTACTCAGTCACAGCCGAGGCCAGGAGGAAGCCAGACTGTTAGCCAGCCTCCGAGGTAACATGCCAGAGTATTTGATTCAACTGAAGAGCAGGCACATGAAGCACCAGATGATGTTGTTGCAGGTGACTGTTCTCTTTGTGGTTACCCTGCTTATGTATTGATTCATACGGGTGCATCCCATACTTTTATTTCTGAGCGATTTGCATTGATACATGATTTTCCTGTTGAGTCATTATCTGCTATAGTAGCTGACTTTTCACCTTTGGGGAGGGGTCTATATCAATGAATGATGTTAAGCGTTGTATACAGTATGACAGCATGAGATTGAGTTTGATTGTATTGTATTCGGTTTGTCTGATTTTGATTGCATTATCGGTATTGATATGCTGACCAAGTACAGAGCTACCGTAGATTGTTTCCAAAAGATTGTGAGATTCAGACCTGATATGGCTGATGAATGGAAATTTTATGGTAAGGGTTCTATCTAGAATTCCTTTGATATCTGCATTATCTATGACTCGATTATTACAGAAATGAGCAGAGAGATTCCTTGTGTATTCAGTAGACGTACTGAAATCGAGCCCGTCATTGGCAGATCTGCCAGTGGTATGTGAGTTTGCGATGTCTTTCCATATGAGATTCCGGGTTCGCCTCCAGTAGAGAGATAGACTTCAGCATTGAATTGATACCAGGTACAGTTCCTATTTCCAAAACTCCGTACAGAATGGCACCGATTTGAACTGAAAGATCAGTTAGAAGATCTACTGGCCAAGGGTTACATCAGACTGAGTGTTTCTTCTTGGGGTGCTCCAGTATTATTTGTCAGAAAGAAAGACGGTTCAATAGACTCTGCATTGACTATCGGAACTGAACAAGGCTACGATAAAGAACAAATACCCTTTGCCTCGTATTATGATTTATTTGATCAGTTGCAGGGTTCTTCTGTCTATTCCAAGATCGATCTGAGATCTGGATATCATCAGCTGAGAGTCAAAGATACTGATATATCGAAGACAGCTTTCAGAACCAGGTATGGCCACTATGAGTTTATTGTCATCCATTTGGTTTAACGAATGCTCCAGCTGTATTTATGGGTTTGATGATCTCATATTTCAGAAATATCTTGATGATTTTGTGATTATTTTTATCGATGATATTCAGATTTATTCTAAGAATATGATTGAGCATGCTGAACATTTGAGAACTGTGTTGAGAATTCTAAAAACTAAGAAACTGTATGCTAAGCTGTCTAAAGGTGAATTTTGGCTGAAGCAATTGATATTTGGGACACATCATATCTGGAGATGGTAGTTCTGTTGATCCTAGCAAAGTTGAGGCAGTGATTAGTTGGCCTAGAACCGACATCAGTGCCAGAGATACGTAGTTTTAGGGTTTTTGGCAGGATACTATCGTCGATTTATTAAAGATTTCTCCAGTATTGCTAAGCCGATTACTCAGTTGACTCAGAAGAATGCCCCATTGGTTTGGTCAGAGGAGTGTGAATCCAGTTTTCTAGAGTTGAAGAGAGATTGACCAGTGCTCCGGTGTTGACTATCCCGTCAGGTACTAGTGATTTTGTTGTTTATTATGATGCTTCTCACAGAGGATGGGTTGTGTTTAAATACAGCGAGGGATATGTGTATTGCCTACGACTCAAGACAATGGAAACCACATGAGTATCGCTACGGGATTCATGATCTTGAATTGGCTGCCATCGTATTTGCATTGAAGATTTGGCGACACTACCTATTTGGTGAGAAATTTGAAATCTATTCTGATCACAAGAGTCTGAAGTATCTATTTTCACAGTCAGAATTGAATATGAGACAACGAAGATGGCTTGATTTATTGAAAGATTTGGTTGTGAAATCAAATACTATCCTGGAAAATCTAATGCAGCAGCTGATGCACTGAGTCGAAAGGTATGTTCTTTATCCTTATCGATAATTGGTGTTTCAAATTTGATTGAAAATTGCTGTTTGTGTGTATTAGTATTTGAGACCGATTGTCAACCTCTAAGACTTTATGCCATTCAAGTTGAACCAGAGTTGATTTTTCGAATTAAAGAAGCACAGATAGTTGATCAGAATGCAGAACTCGATTTCAATGGTCAGAGCAGGGCATCGATCAGAATATCAGGTTCGTGATGATATATTATATGTGAATAATCGTCTTGTTGTGCCCAATGTTTCAGATTTGAAATGACAGATATTGTCAAAAGCGCACAATAGTCGATTTAGCATTCATCCTGGTGGCAGAAAGATGTACAATAATCTGAAGAAACAGTTTTGGTGGAAACAGATGAAATCAGACATTGCAGAATTTGTATCCAAATCTTTGAATTTCCAATAGGTGAAAGCTGAAAGAAAGAAACCAGGAGGTCTGTTGCGTAGCTTATTCTATTCCAGAATAGAAATGGGATCACATTCTATGGATTTTGTGACGAAGCTACCACGATCCTCCCGAGGTTGTGATGCGATTTGGGTCGTTATCGACAGATTGACCGAATCAGCCTGTTTTATTCCGTACAAGATGACGTATAGACATATGGCAGAGATTTATTTCAGAGAAATGGTCAGATTGCATGTTGTGCTGAAATCGATTGTATCAGATCGTGATCTTCGATTTACTTCGCACTTTTGGCACAGTTTGCAGCAAGCTCTAGGTACTAAATTGAACTTGAGTACCACATATCATCCACACACTGACGGACAGTCAGAGCGGACTATCCAGACATTGGAGGATATGCTTAGAGCTGTAGTGCTAGATTTTGGCACTAGTTGGCAAGATTCTTTGCCACTTTGTGAATTCTCCTACAACAACAGGTATCAGACGAGTATAGAGATGGCTCCATTTGAAGCGTTGTATGGCAAGAAGTGCAGATCCCCTCTTTATTGGGATGATATTTCTTAGGTAGGTGAGAACGGACCTGATATGATCCGAGAAATGACTGAGAAAGTTAAATTGATTCGACAGAGAATGAAGACATCTCAAGCCAGACATGCAAAATATGCCAATGTTCGTCGTCGACCTCTAGTATTTGTGGCAGGAGACAGAGTATTTCTGAAGATTTCTCCTTTCAGAGGCATTGTCAGATTTGGCAAGAAAGGAAAGTTGTCTCCACGATATATCGGTCCTTATGATATTCTCGAGAAGATAGAAGATCGTGCCTATTGACTCGCTTTACCTCCGTCTCTATCTGGAATACATGATGTCTTTCATGTATCTTTATTGCGGAAATATCTTCCTGATGCTTCTCATATTCTTCAGCCAGACGAGTTTGAACTTGATGAGATCCTGAGTTATTTTGAAAAACCGATTCAGATTATCAATCGTAAAGAAAAACAACTAAGAACGAAGACTATTACGCTTGTGAAAGTTCAGTGGAGTCATCATGGCATGGAAGAAGCTACCTGGGAGACTGAATCAGACATGAGACAGAAATTCCCAGAGTTATTTCATTGATGTGAGTCTTCTTATTTAGCTTCTGTATACCACTTCTTTGATATGTGATTTGATTGCCTGTGATTTCGGGGGAAGAAATCGTGTCTTAGAGGGGGAGAAATGTAATGCCCAAAATTTTAATCACTGTAATCAGACATTAATTAATTGACAGAATTGAGATTTTAGGAGCGAAAGTAAGATGTGAATGGAGAAGCCGAGCGCCAGTGCACCATAAGTAATACTCGGACAGAACATCTGGCGCTTCGAGCGGTAGAAAATGACCGCCCGGGCGCCCGTGTACAGCAAGTATAGTGCTCGGACAGAATGTTCTGTGCCCGAGCGGTAATTTTAACTGCCCAAGTGCCGCCTTAGATACAAGAAGAATAAGCCATTGCGTCCTGGCCATGGAATTTATATGTAAATCCTCTCATTTCCTTCAGTTTGGACAGTGGAAGAAACGAGAAAAGCTTTTGAGAATCTTCAAGCTTTCATATTTTAGAATCGGGTTTACGCAAAATTCGTCCGTCCGATTTTCAATCCGACTTCAGTACTGTGCTCCTATCGATAAGAACTTCCACATGACGTAAGTTTTATTACTTTCTGATATGGTTTAAAATTTGATGTTGGGAGAATCATGATATGACTGATATTATATGTTCCTGAGTTTGTTGTAATCGTATAATCGAAATCAGATTGAAGAACGGATACTGTATGAAATTGTTATCATTTTCAGATATGATTTGATTGAGATTATACAGATTGGTATCAGATTGTGTTATTGATTGATTTGAGTTATTGATATTGATATATGTTGATATTGTTTTGCTGGGTATATTGAGATTGTGTTGTTATGCCGTCGAAACAGAATTAGATTGAGTTCTGATTATGTCCAGTATTGGTTGAGTTGTATATTGATATTGTACTCCTCCATAATGTCATTGCCAGATTGAGTATTGACAGCTTCGAATTCAAGACTTCGACTTGATCAGATTGATCTACGAAAAGAAAGGTATAAATTAATGTTAAACCGGGAAGATATGACGCGAGTTAGATCTGACTTGAGTTTCTTAAAATCAAATACTTTATTTATTGCATTGATATTTGCAATTCATGAGATTGATATGCTTAGCCTATGGAGTTATAGCAAAGCATGAGTTAGAGTCTTGGGCAGATGTGACTAGTCTTTGGCAGAACCGCCAAGTCACTGAACTTTTGGTGTATCGATGTGCTTAGGAGTAGATCGACTCTTATTGCAGAAATTCGATACAGAATGCCAAAGTCTAGAGAATAAGAACGTACGACCATCTAGCTGGGAGAGTAGGTTGGAGACTGTTGTGTTCTTATTCGACCGGGATCCCTAGATTAGAGAAAAGTCAAGCCAGAGATTTTGAGTCAATAGTTTGATTTAAAGTTTTATACCGATTCATGTCTTTCAGATTATGATACATGTTATTGATAACTGTTCCATTCTTTTATATCTGTTTATGTGATTGCATGTATACGTTTTTTATACTGGGAATATATTTCTCACCAAAGTTATCCGGCTGTTGTTGTGTTTGTATGTGTGCATGATAACAGGTGGGACAGGATCAGGGTCGAGAAGAGGATGAGGGATTGAGATTAGCGTGGAGATTCGGACCCAGAAGTAGAGTTGTTTTCATTACTTGTTATGTAGTGAATGAACAGAAGTTTGTATGATTTACTTTTGTACCAGACTTGTACTTTGAATCTTGATGTGGATCTTGTAAATGAAATAAGATTTACTTCATATGTTGCGCACTCATGTATTTAAAAAAAAAATTATGACCCAGTTTACTTAATTGTTACATTTGATCCTAATAATGATTAAGAAGATGAATTAGCGCCCGGGTCCCCACACCTAGAACCACACAACAGGCTGCACTCGACACACAAACAAGCTGGAACCATCTCACTTTTTTGTGGATCATGGGGCTCGGGTTCAAGGGGAATCTTTGCATGACTTGGCTTGGTTGCAACCAGAGTTTGTCTAGGACCATGCTTGAGTCAGGTAAGGAGTCTTAGCCACGCTAGGAGTCGAGTCAAGGGCTAAGGAGAAGTCTTAGCAAGCTAGGACTCCACCCACGCACATGCAGAGCAAGAAGGCTAGGCCAGGGGGCTTTGGGCTGGGCTAGATCGAGTCACTAGGGTCCTAGGAGGGTGCACATGGGTCTGGTTTAGGGGCTGGTCCGGTGGCTAGGTCCTAGGCACGTACATGAAGAGTCCTATCGAACTAAAAGTCTCGGTCGTTGCTTCATCTTATGTGGTGGCTGCGGTTCGAGTTTGGGGTTGAGTCCTAGGGTTGCTACTGGTTCACGAGGGTTCATGGAGGGCTGGTTCGAAGTTGGCTCAGGCCGGCTCGAGCATGGCTCGGTAAAATTTAAACATGGCTCTTAGGGTCTTAGCATGGTTTGGTTAGGGTTTTCTTCCTTTGTTTTAAAGTTGAAACATGGCTCAACAGGGGTCGATTCGTGGTTCACACGGGCCAAATAATTATTAAAAGTCTAATTTTTTTAATTTGGGATTTTTATAATAAAGTTTGATGTAATTTGAGATTTAAAACGCATTAATATGTTATAATTAAAAAATAAATTAAAATCCATCGATTAAGATAAATAAAAATACGAGAAAATTAAGGTAAGCTTAAATAATTATTTGAGACGGTCTAGAGTCAACGGAATTAAGAAAATCTCAAAAACGTGAAATTTTACGTCTAGGGGTAAAACGGTAATTTTACACTCGAAAAATATTAAGCATCATGGCAGTTTCCTGAAGGCTGTTTTATTTGGTAATATGATTATTTTTCATGTTTATGGAATTTTATGATGAACGATAACTTTAAAAGACATGTTGCATGTTTAATTTTTATTCAGTGATGAAAATATAATATTTTAAAGGAAGTGAAGTAATTGTGACTAATAAGCTGATATGATGATACGTTAATGCGTAGGCCAAGGCCTCAGTTGACGGGTGAGAGTGTCGCTGATGTCCCCGCTGCCCAGTACTGTGGTTACATGTCGAGGGATCCATTGCCCAATACGAATATGAATACGAAAGTCACAATTAACGATATGAATTCAACAAAAAAAATGGAATACGTATATGAATATTAATATGAATATGAATATGAAACGGATATGAATGTGATGAATATGGGTATGTTTATATTGACATGAAAATGTTTATGTTTAAAGTTTATGCATCTTCATTAAATGTTATTTCACGTACTAATATTTTCACTGTTGCATGTGAAATGTATATGTAATACTTTTTATCAAGATTATGGTGTGTTGAGTCTTTAAACTCACTAGGTATGATTGAAGCAGGTGATTATGATAATAATCATAATTGTGGTCTTGAGGGTTGATCTGACTGGACTGAAGGTGCACATTACCCGAGCACCAACGCTAGTTTCCCCACTTGTTTATGATTTATGGTTTTTAAGATTATGTTAAAAATATTTTATGACTTTGATCATGATTTGAGTGTTTTTGAGAGGTTATTAGTTTTAGAAATTTTGCTAAGTCGGAGTTGAAAACGATTGACGATTTTATGATTCAAACTATTTCCTTTGATTTTAAATGTTAGTTGGTTGTGTTATATTTTTAAAATAGTGCAAAATATTTTATAAATATATATATGTATTTCGGACGATTAGTAGAAGCAAAAAAATTAATTTCTAGTACTTTTTTAAGAAAAGGAGTAGTGGACGTTTCAGTTGCAGTCTGCTCTTGTACAATTGTCGGTTGATAGCTACGTTCCTTAACTCATGACGTGTCAAATTGATTTATCAGTTGACAAAGCCGATAAGATTAACTGATTGCTCTCAACTGATTGTTGTTTAAATTATCAGTTCCAACTAATCATCCAGTTGACTACGTAGTAAAGTTAGCGCAATTCAGTTGCCTTAAATACGCTCTAATCTTCAGTTCAGGCAATTATCATTTTACGAGTTGTTTTAGTTCAGTTACACTTACTCTTCTTGATAAGTTGTTCATCTTGTTCATGCTCAGTTTGTCAAACTCCGAAATTAAGTTTCCCTCTTTTAGGTGTTTGACAAGACTCAGAAAATATAAACTGATCAAATTGAACTCTTCGTAAATAAAATAATCTTTTATTAACAACTCTTCCAATGTACAGATTTGTACAAAGAATATAAGAATCTTCTACTGACTAAAATCCTCAAAATCTGCCAATTTTTCTCAACTGAATATGATGACTGTCTTCTAATTGATCTGGACTTCATCAATGCTTAGCTCGTTTATCGGCTGGTCCTTGATCACTCAGTTGACTAGGTCTTTTCTTGGATAGTTGTTGCTGTTCTTCTACCTCTTCCCCCTTTTTTGTCAAATTGATCAACTCTGTTGGATAAAATGCAAACTTCCGAGGTTACATTTTATATGGCATTCATTATTTGTTCTTTCATCAAATCCATTCTCTTTGTCACTACAGTTTCCAAGAATTCAATGTGATTCTTGAACATGTCTTGAGTCTTGAAATGTGCTTGAACTATCACTCGGCCTTTCTTCAATTGATCTAACTGGAGAAACAAGGAAGTGATATCCTTTGTGACCTGGTGCATGTTCTTCATTGTGTTCTCCTTCATAAAATCATTTTCAAGGTGTGCAGCAGTTGGGTTGACTTGATATCGTAAATAGAAGAAACTAACTAGAGAAGGTTGGACTAAATGTATTCTATCATTGAATCAATAGCCATTGGTATTTCAGGAGACATAGCTTTAGAGAATTTTGGTTCTTGCTCCCTTTATTCTTCATTAAAAATCACCAAGGCCTGTTCAGTTGACTCAGTCCCAACCATAACCATGTCTGTAATTTCTTTCCTTTGAAGTTCTGGAGGAGAAGTGGAAGTCAGAAGAGCAGTTGAGTTGGAAGGCTCTTCAGTTGGCACTTCATTAGGAATCGAGTGCAACTGAGCCACTTCAGCTTCAGCTAGAACTACCTGTTCAGTCGTGGCAGGTGACTGAACTGGTTCTTCAGTTTCTTGCAAAACAGCATCTGAGGCTGGTTGTTCAGTTAGGCTAGGTCCTTCAACAGCTTCTCTAGTTAAAACATTCAATTGGATATCAGCGGCGACTAATTGTATAACCTCATCGATATTGGCCTGTGATAACTCAGCTTCAGTGTAGAGTTGAGGACCGTTAGGAGAAGATTGAAGAGCAAAAATTGACGGTTGAACATCTTTTGAAGAAGTAGCAGTTTTTTTTTCAGTCGGTTCATCAACTACTTCTTGGGATGGCTCTAGCTGATGAGTTGATTTTTTAGCCTTCTCTTCTGAGGAAGAATTTTAAGAATTCGGTGGAATAGTCAGCTCTTGACCCATTTTTGAATCTTTGATCTTAATTTGCAGTGATAAAAGATATGTGTCCAACTGATCATAAACTGCTTTGTCATTAAAGGCAGTTGGGCTGGTGGAATCATAGTTTTTGCGTAGCTCGGCTATGACTTTAGCCAGCTTCTTAGCACGCATCAGATCAAAGAAGTAATTCCTTCTCTCCAGTTCCTGAACGATTGTTGCAGCTTTGACTATTCTCAGACAATTGTTTCCAAAGCAATGAGTTTATTCAGAACTTATTTTCTCTTTACTCGCTTGGCAAATACTTCAGTCCTGTAACTGACCCATTCATTGTAAGTCTTCAATTTCGATTCAGAAAACTTATATACTTCTTCCCATATTAAATCAATATGAGTCTGAATCAATTTGGTTTGTTTGGACTCTTCTATCATCTTGCCCTTACCATTTGGGTCTGATAGGACATGAGAAATACTAAGCCCTGATATAATTGCATCCACTTTTTATTGGATCACCACTCCCTTTTGTCTGGCAAAAGGTAGAGTAGTTGGGCCAGTAATGGTGTTCAGTGGTGCTTTTACTCCAACGATTTTCTTCTTATCACCAGATTCGGTGACGGTCTTCTCGGAGTGAGCAGTTGGAGGTAGTAACTGCTGTTCAGTTGAGAAAGCAGCTGGAACTACCGAAATTGGTATCGCTTTGATTGGCTGTTGAGTTCCAGTTTCACTCAATCTGTCATTAGGGATGGTTTTCAAAATAGTTGTGGGTTTGGTTTTTTGAGTCCTTGGCTTCTTCAAAATTTTCGAAGAAGGGGCTTTCTCCGATTCAGTCTCAGTGACAATCAGTTTCCTCCTGATTGTCACTGAGACTGCAAAGTTCTTGGTTCTTGACTGACGTGGGAGCTGCCTGCGTTCCAATATCCTTCTTGATTTTGATAAATTTCTCAGGAGATATGTCCAGCTTGGTCTTCACAGGCTGAACATTTTTGGCATAGAAGACTTTGTACGTGGATGACTTCTCAGAAGAGTCATCCACAAAACCGTTGTGCTTAAAAATACAACTGATTGGCACCGCAAAGCATTTGTACTATTTAGATGATTCAAGGAGCAGAAGGTTCTAACAGATATAACTCATTCAGATGACTTTACGAAGTCTGCTGCTGGCAAATTATACGCATGGATGAAGTTCTAGCTAGAAGCAGTGAAGATAGAGATAAACATTGTAATAGTTACTCGATTCAATCAATAAAAATTATATCAGTTATTATTTGTATACTCTTTATTACTTATGTGTCCTAATTGATACTAACTTAGGAGATAATCAGTGACAGTTAAACAGTCTACTAACTGACATTTCAAACTGTTGAGTGCAATAATTGTCCTTGCTTGGTTGAGCGATCAAACCGTGGTGCTTGAGCTGCTGTGCGGTTTAAAAGATTTGAGTTGCACCATTACCACTAGCTATAGCTTTTAGTAAAGCGATAAGCACTCGGTCCTACAATTGGTATCAGAGCTAAGGTCACAGGTTCGATTCTCATTGATTGCAAGGAGTGCAATTATTGGAGGGATATTGTTGTTGGGTTCAATAATTGTCCTTTCTTGGTAGAGCAATCGAACCGTGGTGCTTGAGCTGCTGTGCGGTTTAAAAGATTTGAGTTGCACCATTACCCCTAGCTATATCTTTTTGTAAAGCGGTAAGCACTCGGTCCTACACAAACTGATATAACAAAGGAACTAATATTAAGACAAATCAATTAAACCAATAATGTTTCGAAAGTAAGAAAACTTAGATTCAGGTATTGGCTTTGTGAAGATATCAGCAGCTTGTTGTTCAGTTGAAACGTACTCCAGTCTGATTGCCTTTTTTAGAGCATGATCTCTGATGAAATGATGTCTGACATCGATATGTTTGGTCCTAGAGTGAAGAACTGTTTTATATGTAATCGCAATTGTTCTTGTATTATTACAGAAGATTGGTGATTCTGCCGCAATGACTCTATAGTCTTTCAGTTGTTTCTGAATCCAGATCAGTTGAGCGCAACAACTTTCAGCAGCTAGTTATTTTGCTTCATTTGTGGAAGTTGCTATGGATGTTTGCTTCTTGCTGAACCATGAAATCAGTATGTCTCCTATAAACTGACATGATACACTGGTGCTTTTACGATCTAGCTAACACCCTTCAAAATCTGCATTTGAATATCCAACTAAATTTAAATATGAGTCCTTAGTATACCATAAGCCCACATTTTGTGTGCCTTTAAGATATTTCAATATGCGTTTAGCAGCAAAGTGCGATTTCTTAGGATTTACCTGAAATTTAGCACACATGCAAACTACAAATACAAGATCAGGACGACTAGCAGTTAGGTATAACAAAGAACCTATTAAACCTCTGTAGAATGTCGTCTCAACTGATATTTCCCCTTCATATTTATCTAATTTTATCGATGAACTCATGGAAATACTTGTAACTGAAAATGTCTCCATGCCAAATTTCTTAAGCAGTTCCTTCGTGTATTTGGTCTAACTGATAAAAGTACCAGTTTCAAGGTACTTCAATTAAGGACCGAGAAAAAACGTAAGTTCATCCATCATATTCATCTCAAATTTTTCAAGAGTACTTTAGTGCGGAGTTCCAAGAGTATCTTAGGGAGAATGAGATTCTCTTGCAGTGGACTCCGCCTGCTACACCACAGTTGAATGATGTTTCAGAACGTTGTAACCAGACTTTGGTGGACATGGTTTGATCTATGATAGAGTTCACGGAGTTGCCGCCATCGTTCAGGGGATAGGCATTTGGGAGACGTCTACCATTTTAATTGCTTTAAAAGTACTAGAAATTTTTTTTAACCTCCCTAGCATCGGCCGAACCACCAAAAATTACATAAAATATTTTGGACCTCATTTTAAAATAAATCAACCAACTTTATAATTGAGAAATAAAGCTCATACTATAATCTCTCAAAAACCTCTCAAAAAATAGATAAAAAGTCGTAAAATATTTTTAACATAACTTGAAATCATAAATCATAACTAGTGCGGAAAACTAGCGTCGATCCTCGGGTTATGTGCACCTTCAGTCCAGCAAAGTCAACCATCAAGACCTCCATTAACATAATTATCATAATCACCTGCATCAATCACACCTAGTGAGTCTAAAGACTCGACACGTCAAATTCTTGATAACGAGTAATACGTATAAAACCACAAGCAACAGTTTAAAATACTTGTACTTAAGATATCGTTTTCATGAAGATGCATAAACTTCAAACATGAACATTTTCGTAAACCTTTTTATGATGCATGAACTTTAAATAAAAAAAATTTCATAATGATTCATCAACTTTAAGCATAAACATTTTCATGACATGCATAACATAAACCTTAACCTTTTTTATTTTCATCAAAACGTAACATAAAACCTTTTATCATGATCATAAAATTTTCCTTTTCCTTTTTCTTTGTTGAATTCAGATCGTTAATTGTGACTTTCCTAAAACCTCAAAAGGTCGATGGATCCATCTACATGAAACCGCAATACTGGACGGTGGGGGACACCAGCAACACTCTCACCGGTCAACTGGGCCCTGGCCTATCCTCTTTCGAATAGAATATGATCGTCGGGGCTCCCTCGGGCCTTTTCCCACAAATAGGCTCCCTCTGGGGCCTTTTCCCCTCACAATATTCCATTCTTACCGTTACCACATACCGTTATCTCATACTGTTACCTCAATAGCCACAATTACTTCACTTCCTTCAATATTTAAAATTCTCATCACTTTAAAAATCATGCATAACATATAATTTTGTTTTGAAACCATGCATGCATTATGTATTTTAAATGTCAGTCTTAATTCATAAAAATCCATCGACATTTAAAATTCATAATTTAATCATGAACATTTGAACATAATCATAATATCATAAACACAGCATTTAGAGCATTGCCATGACGTTTACTAATTTTAGGTGTAAAAAGACTGTTTTACCCCTAGACGTAAAATTCCTCGATTATGAATTTTCTTGAATTCATTGACTCTAACATGTCTCAAATAATTATTTAATCCTATGAGAATTTTCTCATATTTTTATTTAGCCAAATTCGATTACTTTTAATTTATTCTTTAAATATAGCATATTACAGTGTTTTAATCAGGAATTAAACCAAACCTTAATATAAAATTCCAAAATTCAAAACTTAGACTTTTAATAATTTTTTAAGCTTAAAACTAATTTGTCATAATTTTATAAAGCCTAAAACTAGGCGTTTCAATTAATTCGTTAATTAGCGTGTCGTGAGGCGATTAAATCCCGAATAAATCCAAAACGCGTTATTTTGATCCCAAATTTTAAATATAACATTTTAAAGATTTATTTTACCCTTCCAAGTCATGACCCACACCCTTGGACCCATAGATTAAATTTTAGACTTTTAAATTTTGTTTTTGACACATCGACGAACACACCGAGCCATCTTCCAATTTACTCGAGCCACGCCCGAGCCACCTTAAACCAAGACCTAGCCGACCAACCTAGGGACCCTACTAACCAAGCCCAGCCCAAATAACCTGCTCTGGCCCGACCAAAACTTGCTGGAACTCGACCCTTGTTTCTGCATGTGTGTGTGAGTGTGCTTCCTTGCATATCTAGGACTCCTAACCCAACTAGGAATCTCTCAACCGAGCCACCACAAAGCCCACCTGTCCTTAACCTTCTCTGGACCACACCCAGGCCATAGCGAGACCAACCCTAGCCCTTGAACTCGCGCCCGAAGCACTGCCAATGACAGCACTTCTCTCGCAGCACATGTCTCCCTCACGTTTTCTTGTTTTCTCTCGAGCCAACAGCAAGCCCACCACTCCAGCCCCTATCCCAACACTGAACCACCTTCTGTAAATCCTAACGGACCATGCTTAGCCCAGCCAAAGCCCCTTCCCGAGCCCCCTGAACCCTATGCAACAGCTGCACAAAACGTGACAGCATGATTATTCTCTTGGGTGGGAGTCCTAGCAAGCTAGGACTCCTTCCCCGGCCCCTGACTCGAGTCCTAGCGTGGCTAGGACTCTACCCCTGACCCCTCATGTGACTCTAGCCCAGCCCTGGTCCAACCGAAACCCAAGCCAAGCAATAAGTTCCAAAAACCGAACACCTAGACACAAAAACGTGCAACTGGGTCCAGCTTGTTTCTATTATGATTGCAGTGTTTTTCGTGTGTTCTAAGACCCCTAAAATTGCTTAAAACTTGCCCCTTAGCCTCCTAATTCATGGCAGCCCCTTTAACAACATGAAAACATGATTTTTGGAATTAAAAACACAAGTTTAAAGCATGTATGTACATAGTTACGAAAATAGGACTTGTGTGACTTGTTTTCATGCAAATTCGTAAACAAATACATAATATGGTGTGATGATGAGTAAAGAGAGAATATGGTGTGCCTTTGCATAATTAACACACGAAAAACCATTGACGATATCGAAGAACGGGGCAAGACCTTTGGCATGAAATCCTACTTGCAACCTCACGATTTTTCTTCTTCAAATTGTGTTGAGTGTGCCGTGTAATTTGGTGTGAAATTCCAGAAAGTGGGCGTGTGAACTGTAGGGTTTTGGGGAGGGTTTAACATATTTAAATACTAATTAATCACTAACAAGGTTTTAGGCCTATTAAGCCAACAATTTAGGCCCATTAGTCTTAATTAGGATTTAATTAAAATATTAAAATAGTTTTGGTAAAAATAAGTTTGTGAATTTATTAGCCGGGTTGCCGATACGTTTGGATTTTTGTTGAAAATCCAACACCGATAAAAATTACGTTCCGGCATATAAAATCACCTCAAAACCCCTTATTTTCAAAAATATGAAAAAACATCTCCCTTAATTTAAATAATTAAAAAAAATTAACCAATAAAAACATTTTCTATTTTTCAGCCCTCGGTCTCTGTTCCTCGATCGCAACTCGAATAACCTTTAAAAATATATTTTAATTCAACCATGTAGAAAAATATTTTTTTAAACATGTAAATATGCACAACATAATTAATTCATGCATTTAAAACAATTATTTAAGATACAAGAGAATTTAATAATTACATGCATGTGGTTCGCGTGGACTTTAAATTTTCGGGGAGTTACAATCTTCCCCCCTTAAATTGAATTTCGTTCTCGAAATTCGCTTATCCGTGATGACCCAAAGTTTAGACTAAGTTCTAGTATCCCAAAAATCCACGCTTCCGCTGCGCTACTCTGATAAAATATAAATTCTAGAATGTCTTTACGTCTCCTTGATCCCAATTAAATTTTCTTTCTAAATCCTTATTTTGCAAATTGCAACTTAAAAAGACTTATAATAACTTAGTGCTGTTACTATTATAACCTCGAATTTCAACTTTTCTTACAATTCCCAATATTAAAAGATGGATTACCATACTTTTCGAATATTACTTTCCATATTTTATACATAAAATATTCATCAACCTATTAAATTTCAATCTTAAAATCACAAACGCATCCGCTAACGCTTAGGTTTTTTCAAGCTTAGTAATGATTCATCCTTAAAAACCCATGATCAACATTCCTTATAACACTATAACCAAGATATCCCAAGGTTCCAAATATTCTTAAAAGTCTAAATCATCAAAAACTCTTATCAATTAACCTATTCAATCCTCACTTATTGATAAACTAGTCCCCAAATTCTGTAATAATTGCAAAACAAATTCTTAATTTCCTCAAAAATTATCCTAATTGATACTTAATTTCAAAATCCTACGATTAACCCATAAGTTCTTAACATTCTTAATTCTCCTCTACGAGTTTCCCATAACATAAATTTCGATAATTTAAACTTATTTACTCAAAATCAATTGCTATAACCCATTTTACCTTTCATCAAAACTTAAAATATTAATTTATTCATTTTCTTACTCCCAAGTCATTGCAAATCCTCAAATCATTAGTTCTTATGAGTAATTCCCAAAAATTATTTCGACTAGTAACCATGAATCAAAAAAATATTTTCTTAGAAAATCTACGTCTCCCAAAAGCATTCATAATATTCACGATTAACCTCCCTAGCATTGACCGAACCACCAAAAATTACATAAAATATTTTGAACCTAATTTTAAAATAAATCAACCAACTTTATAATTAAGAAATACAGCCCATACTATAATCTCTCAATAATCTCTCAAAACATAGATAAAAAGTCGTAAAATATTTTTAACATAACTTGAAATCATAAATCATAACTAGTGCGGAAAACTAGCGTTGGTTCTCGGGTTACGTGCACCTTCAGTCCAGCAAAGTCAACCATCAAGACCTCCATTATCATAATTATCTTAATCACCTGCATCAATCACACCTAGTGTAAGGCCCGAGATGTTATCATTTTAATCCGAGATAATTAAAATTATGAATTTTGGAATGTTGAGTCATATTCCATGGTTTTACAATTCCATAGGATTGAAATTGAATTAAAAAGAGTTGTGATGATCAAATTGCAAATAGTGAAGACTTCAGGGGCTAAAGTGCAATTATGACTTGAGCGGGACACTTGTCATGCATTTGATTATAAAATTTGGTCTTCCTCAACATTTCGGAAAGGAGAAACAGCCGAGAGCTCAAGGGAATTGCAAAGATTTTTAGAAGCTTCAAATCGTGATTATATACTATCCGTCTATCAGAATTTGAATCCGGACACAGTTCTGTGATCCTCTCGTCAAGAACTACATAAGGATGTAAGTTTCATTGATTTCTGTTATCATTTGAAATTATGATATTGGAGGAATTATTAATTGCTCATTATTATGTGTTCTTAGAATACTAGACATCTTAGAATCGAAGTCAGATCGAAGATCAAGTTTATTTTGGAATTGTTATGATTTTCTGATTTTATCGATTGAAATTGAACAGATTTGGATTATTGATTAATTACAGATTATAGCGGATATGAGTTATGATTTGTAATTGATATCTGTTGATATTTTATTGACGGGGATATCGGGATTATGCCGTTATGCCGTTGATTTTGAATTAGATTCAGATTGATCGGAGTTAGTATTGAATTGGGAATATAATGTTGATATTGCTATTCTCGATATGTCATTTCAGATTGAAAGAGACAGTCTTGAATTCAGACTTCCAATTCTTCAGACCGAGACTACGAACGAAAGGTATAAGTCAATGTGGTATTGGGAGAACGACTCGAGTAGGATATACTTGAGTTTCCCTTAATCACATACTTATTGTTATTATTTACAATGATTTGAATTGATATGCTTGTTCTATTGATTTATAGAAGCATGTATTAGATGAGTATTAGACGAGTGATCTTGTGACATAAGTGCCGATAGTGATGGAATCGTCACTGGCACATTGCACATTGTCACAAGATAGTGAATTGGCGATAGTGCCACAGTCTGTGACGGATAGGTCAAGACACCGGAGTTTGGTTATATCGATTGAATAGAATTGGAGTTTTTTCTATTACTGAATTCGATATAGGAATGCCAACGTCTGGAAACCGAGATTCCTAGACTAGGATTGAGTCTAGTCTGAGACGTGGAGTCACGAGTCTGATTGACAGTTTTATATTGATTATGTTTTCAGATTTTGATAAATATTACTGTTATTTGTTTCATGCATTATATTGTTTATATGATTGCATGTTTCGTTGAGTTATACTGGGATGTATATCTCACCGGAGCTATCCGGTTGTTGTCGTGTCTGTATGTGTGCATGGCAACAGGTGGGACAGGTTCAGGGTCGAGGAGATGAAGAGAGATCGTGATTAGAGTGGAGACTACGGACTTTGATTAGACATAGGGTTTAAACAATTGATATGTAGTCGTTAAACCTTAGTTTTGAATGATTGTATATAGTACAAGACTTGTACTTTAATACTGTTAAGTATGTTAGAATGTATTCCATTACGTTCCGCATTTAATACTGTATTTTAAAAAAAAAAATTAGACCCTGTTTACTTTAATTGATTAAATTGTCCCAATGATGATTAAGAACTTGATTAGCGTCCGGGTCCGCACAAGAGGTGGTATCAGAGCGATAGATCCTTGAGATTGAGATAGGAGCCAGTGAGCGAGGTAGATTGAGTTTTCTTTCCTGCTTTTGATTGCTAGCATGATTTACTGCTTTATAACGCATGTTTATCTGTTATCTGATTTGATTGAAAACATGTGTTATTGAGAATGAATCAGAACCGATTCTTGATCAGCAGTAAGATGATCGGAGGAGGACTGAAACAGATTTATGGTATTTGTTGCTAACCCTTTTGATAATAAGATATGCCTCCTCGAAGAATACCAGAACAGGGTAGCACTTTGAATCCTCCCATGGATGTGACAGCAACACCGATGGAAACATTGCTGAAGAGACAGAGAGGAGCTTCGTTTGTACCTCCAGCACCAAGACCACAGCAACCAACTCCCCGGTTTGAGAGTGGCAGCAGCAGTGGTGGAAAGAAAGACTTCCTGAAAGCTAGAGGGAAGCAGTTTAAGAGATATAGAAGTAGTTCATCCAGTTCTAGCGGTTCGAGACAGACTGGTCAGGGCTAGAGTTATACAGGACCTTATTACAGCACTTGTGGATTGAAGCATTCCACAGAGCAGTGCCGATGAGTGTTCGGCAGTTGCCGTATTTGTCGGCAACAGGGACATTTTGCCAGAGTCTGACCACAGAGAGATTCTCAGAGATCACAGGGTGCCGAATCATCTAGATCAGCGGCATAGACTGATAGACGATCAGCCGCTGTTCATTCATTCCAGCCAGCACCATCTCAGTCACAGCAGAGGCCAGGAAGTAGCCAGACAGTGAGCCAGTCTTCTATACAGCAGGCCATAGTATTTGCTTTGACAGAAGAGCAGGCTCAGGAGGCACCTGACGATGTTGTTGTAGGTAACTATTTTATTTCTGGTTATCCTGCATATGTATTGATAGATACTGGTGAATCGCATACATTTATATCTGAGCGATTTGCCTTGATGCATTCATTGCCTATTGAGTCATTATCTGCTGTATTGTCTGTCTCTTATCCATTGGGGACAGGTTTGATATCAGTGAAGTCTGTGAAACATTGTATGCTATAGTATGATGGACATGAGATTGAGTTAGACTGTATTGTGCTTGGGTTGTCTGATTTTGACTGTATTATCGGTATCGATATTTTAACCAAGTACAGAGCTACTGTCGATTGTTTCCATAAGATTGTGAGATTCAGACCTGAGATGGCTGATGAGTGGAAATTCTACGGTAAGGGTTCTCGATCTAGAATTCCTTTGATATCCGTATTATCTATGACTCGATTGTTGCAGAAAGGAGCGGAAGGATTCCTTGTCTATTCAGTTGATTTACTGAAATCGAGTCCATCGTTGGCGGATTTGCCAGTGGTGTGTGAGTTCGCTGATGTCTTCCCAGATGAGATTCCTGGTTTGCCTTCGATTCGAGATATAGACTTCAGTATTGAGTTGATGCCAGTTACAGTTCCGATTTCGAGGGCTCCGTACAGAATGGCACCGATTGAGTTGAAAGAAGTGAAAAAACAATTGGAGGATTTATTGTCCAAGGGCTATATCAGACCGAGTGTGTCTCCTTGGGGTGCTCCAGTACTGTTTGTGAGGAAGAAAGACGGTTCGATGAAACTCTGTATCGATTACCGTCAACTGAACAAAGCAACGGTAAAGAATAAATATCCCTTGCCTCGCATTGATGATTTGTTTGATCAGTTGCAGGGTTCATCTGTATATTCCAAGATCGATCTGAGATCTTGATACCATCAGCTGAGAGTCAGAGATTCTTATATCTCGAAGACAACATTTAGAACCAGGTATGAACACTATGAATTTATTGTCATGCCATTTGGTTTGACGAATTTACCGGCTGTATTTATGGGATTGATGAACCGTGTTTTTCAGAGATACCTCGATGACTTTATAATTATATTCATTGATGACATTTTGATATATTCGAAAAATATGATTGAGCATGCTGAGCATTTAAGAACTGTGTTGAGAATTCTGACGGCTGAAAATTGTATGCTAAACTGTCAAAATGCGAGTTTTGGTTGAGACAGGTTGTATTTCTGGGGCATATTATATCCGGAGACGGTATATCAGTTGATACCAGAAAGGTTGAGGCAGTGATTTCTTGGCCGAGACCGACATCAGTGCCCGAGATTCGCAGTTTTATTGGTTTGGCAAGATATTATCGTCGATTTATTAAAGATTTTTCCAGCATTGCAAAACCGATTACTCAGTTGACACAGAAGAATGCTCTGTTTATTTGGTCAGAAGACTGTGAGACCAGCTTTCTTGAATTGAAGAAAAGACTGACCAATGCAGCGATACTGACTATCCCATCAGGTACCGGTGATTTTTTGGTTTATTGTGATGCATCTCACCGAGGATTGGGTTGTGTTTTGATGCAGCGAAGGCATGTTATCACTTATGCCTCAAGACAGCTGAAGCCCCATGAGACTCGTTACACAATTCATGATCTTGAATTGACAGCCATCGTCTTTGCTTTAAAGATATGGAGACACTACCTATATGGTGAGAAGTTCGAAATCTATTCTGATCACAAAAGCCTGAAATATCTGTTTTCACAGTCCGAGCTGAATATGAGACAGCGAAGATGGCTTGATTTATTAAAAGACTTTGATTGTGAAATCAAGTACTATCCGGGAAAATCCAATGCAGCAGCAGATGCACTAAGTCGAAAGGTATGTTATTTATCCTTATCGACGATTGGTGTTTCGAATTTGATAGAAGATTGCTGCTTGTCTGGATTAGCTTTTGAAACAGATCGTCAGCCTCTGAGATTATGGACTATTCGAGCTGAACCAGAATTTATATTGAGAATCAAAGAGGCACAGAAAGTTAATCAGAATGTGCAGAATTCGATTGCTATGGCCAAAACTGGACATCAATTGGAGTATCAGGTTCGTGAAGGTGTTTTGTATGTGAATAATCGTATTGTTGTGCCAAATGTTTCAGATTTGAGACAGCGGATACTAGCAGAAGCGCAGAGTAGTCGTTTTAGCATTCATCTTGGTGGCAGAAAAAGGTATAATGATTTGAAGACACAGTATTGGTGGAAACAGATGAAATCTGATGTTACTGAATTTGTAGCCAAGTGTCTGAATTGCCAACAGGTTAAGGCTGAAAGAAAGAAATCAGGAGGATCGTTACAGAGTTTGTCTATTCGTGAATGGAAATGGGATCACATTTCCATCGATTTTGTGACGCAGTTACCGAGATCCTCCAGAGGTTGTGATGCGATTTGGGTCGTGATTGATCGATTGACCAAATCTGCATGCTTTATTCCATACAAAATGACATACAGATATGACCAGATGGCCGATATTTATGGCAGAGAAGTGGTTAGATTACACGGAGTGCCAAATTCGATTGTTTCAGACCGTGATCCTCGGTTTACTTCGCACTTCTGGCAGAGTTTACAGCAGGCTTTAGGTACAAAATTACATCTGAGTACCGCATATCATCCACAAACTGACGGACAGTCAGAGCGGACAATCTAGACATTGGAAGATATGCTGAGAGCTGTAGTGCTTAATTTTAGCACTAATTGGCAAGATGCATTGCCTCTTTGTTAGTTTTCGTACAACAATAGCTATCAGACGAGTATTGAGGTGGCTCCTTTCGAAGCGTTGTACGGAAAGAAGTGTCGATCCCCTCTTTATTAGGATGATATCTCTGAAGTTCCTGAGACTGGACATGATATGATCAGATATATGACGGAGAAAGTAAAGCTGATTCAGAAAAGAATAAAGGCAGCTCAAGATAGACAGTCCAAATATGCCAACATCAGAAGACGACCGTTGATATTTGAGGCAGGAGACCGAGTATTTTTAAAAATTTCACCTTTCAGAGGAGTTGTCAGATTTGGCAAGAAAGGGAAGTTGTCTCCACGATACGTTGGTCCATATGAGATTCTCGAGAAGATAGGAGATCGTGCCTATCGACTCGTATTACCGCCTTCTCTATCTGGAATACATGATGTCTTTCATGTATCTATGCTGCGCAAGTATCTCTTTGATGATTCTCACATTATTCAGCCAAACGAGGCAGAACTTGATGAAAGTCTAAGTTATGTTGAAAAACCGATCCAGATTATCGATCGCAAGGAAAAACAACTAAGAACGAAGATTATTCCTCTTGTTAAAGTCCAGTGGACTCGTCATGGTACTTAAGAAGCTACTTGGGAGACTGAATCAGATATGAGACAGGAATTCCCAGCATTATTTAACTGATATGAGTTTTCTATTTCAGTTTCTGTTATTTTCTGGTTTGATTGCTTGGAATATGATTGCTTGAGATTTCGAGAACGAAATCGTGTCTCAGAGGGGGAGAATTGTAAGGCCCGAGATGTTATCATTTTAATCCGAGATTATTAAAATTATGAATTTTGGAATGTTGAGTCATATTCCATGGTTTTACAATTCCATAGGATTGAAATTGAATTAAAAAGAGTTGTGAGGATCAAATTGCAAATAGTTAAGACTTTAGGGGCTAAAGTGCAATTATGACTTGAGAGGGACACTTGTCATGCATTTGATTATAAAATTTGGTCTTCCTCAACATTTCGGAAAGGAGAAACAGTCGAGAGCTCAAGGGAATTGCAAAGATTTTTAGAAGCTTCAAATCGTGATTTTATACTATCCGTCTATCAGAATTTGAATCCGGACACAGTTCTGTGATCCTCTCGTCAAGAACTACATAAGGATGTAAGTTTCATTGATTTCTGTTATCATTTGAAATTATGATATTGGAGGAATTATTAATTGCTCATTATTATGTGTTCTGGGAATACTAGACATCGTAGAATCGAAGTTAGATCGAAGAACAAGTTGATTTTGGAATTGTTATGATTTTCTGATTTTATTGATTGACATTGAATAGATTTGGATTATTGATTGATTACATATTGTAGCGGATATGGGTTATGATTTGTAATTGATATCTGTTGATATTGTATTGACGGGGATATCGGGATTGTGCCGTTATGCCGTTGATTTTGAATTAGATTCAGATTGATCGGAGTTAGTATTGAATTGGGAGTGGAATGTTGATATTGCTATTCTCGATATGTCATTTCAGATTGACAGAGACAGTCTTGAATTCAGAACTTCCAATTCTTCAGACCGAGACTACGAACGAAGGTATAAGTCAATGTGGTACTGGGAGAACGACTCGAGTAGGATATACTTGAATTTCCCTAAATCACATACTTATTGTTATTATTTACAATGATTTGAATTGATATGCTTTTTCTATTGATTTATAGAAATATGTATTAGATGAGTATTAGACGAGTGATCTTGTGACATAAATGCCGATAGTGATGGAATCGTCACTGGCACATTGCACATTGTCACAAGATAGTGAATTGGCGATAGTGCCACAGTCTGTGACGGATAGGTCAAGACACCGGATGTTTGGTTATATCGATTGAATAGAATTGGAGTTTGTTCTATTACTGAACTCGATATCGGAATGCCAACGTCTGGAAATCGGGATCCCTAGACTAGGATTGAGTCTAGTCTGAGACGTGGAGTCACGAGTCTTATTGACAGTTTTATATTGATTATGTTTTCAGATTTTGATACATATAACTGTTATTTGTTTCATGCTTTATATTGTTTATATGATTGCATGTTTCGTTGATTTATACTAGGATGTATATCTCACCGGAGTTATCCGGCTGTTGTCGTGTTTGTATGTGTGCATGTCAACAGGTGGGACAGGTTCAGGGTCGAGGAGATGAAGAGAGATCGTGATTAGAGTGGAGACTACGGACTTTGATTAGAGATAGGGTTTAAACACTTGATATTAGTCGTTAAACCTTAGTTTTGAATGATTGTATATAGTACAAGACTTGTACTTTAATACTGATAAGTATGTTAGAATATATTCCATTACGTTCCGCATTTAATATTGTATTTAAAAAAAAATTAGACCCTGTTTAATTTAATTGATTAAATTGTCCCAATGATGATTAAGAAATTGATTAGCGTCCAGGTCCCCACACCTAGTGAGTCTAAAGATTCAACACGTCATATTCTTGATAACGAGTAATACGTATAAAACCACAAGCAACAGAGAAAAATACTTCTACTTAAAATATCGTTTTCCTGAACTTGCATAACATAAACCTTAACCTTTTTTCTTTTCTCAAAACATAACATAAAACCTTTTATCATGATCATAACATTTTCCTTTTCCTTTTCCTTTGTTGAATTCAGATCGTTAATTGTGACTTTCCTCAAACCTCAAAAGGTCGATGAATCCATCTACATGAAACCGCAGTACTGGGCGTCGGGGGACACCTGCAACACTCTCACAGGTCAACTGGGCCCTAGCCTATCCTCTTTCGAATAGAATATGATCGTCAGGGCTCTCTCTGGGGCTTTTTCCCATAAATGAGCTCCCTCTAGGGCCTTTTCCCCTCACAATATTCCATTCTTACCGTTACCACATAACCGTTACTTCTTGAATTCATTGACTCTAACATGTCCCAAATAATTATTTAAGCGTACCTGAATTTTTTAATATTTTTATTTAGCTAAATTCGATTACTTTTAATTTATTTTTTAAATATAGCATATTACAGTGTTTTAATCACGAGTTAAACCAAAACCTTAATATAAAATTCCCAAATTCAAAACTTAGACTTTTAATAATTATTTAAGCTTAAACCTAATTTTTCATAATTTTATAAAGCTTAAAACTAGGTGTTTCAATTAATTCGTTAATTAGCGTGTCGTGAGGCGATTAAATCCCGAATAAATCAAAAACTCGTTATTTTGATCCCAAATTTAAAACATAACATTTTTATAATTTATTCTACCCTTCCAAGTCATGAGACACACCGTAGACCCATGGATTCAATTAAAGCCTTTTAAATTTTGTTTTTGACACATCGACGAACACACCGATCCATCTCCCAATTTACTCGAGCCACGCCCGAGCCACCTTGAACCAAAACCTAGCCGACCCACCTAGGGACTCTAGTGACCAAGCTCAGCCAAAATAACCAGGCCTGGCCCGACCAAAACATGCTGGAACTCGACCCATGTTTCTGCATGTGTGTGTGAGTGTGCTTCCTTGCATATCTTGGACTCCTAACCCAACTAGGACTCTCCCAGCCGAGCCACCACCGATCCCACCTCTCCCTAACCTTCCATGGAACACACCCAAGCCATATCCAGACCAACCCAAGCCCTTGAACTCGCGCCCGAAGCACTGCCAATGACACCACTTCTCGCGCAGCACATGTCTCCCTCACGTTTTCTTGTTTTCTCTCGAGCCAACAGCAAGCCCACCACTCCAGCCCCTATCCCAACCCTGGACCACCTTCTCTAAATCCTAACGGACCATGCTTAGCCCAGCCAAATCCCCTTACCGAGCCCCGTGAACCCTATGCAACAGCTGCACAAAATGTGACAGCATGATTATTCTCTTGGGTGGGAGTCCTAGCAAGCTAGGACTCCTTCCCCAGCCCCTGAATCTAGTCCTAATGTGGCTAGGACTCTACCCCTGACCCCTCATGTGACTCTAGCCCAGCCCTGGTCCAACCGAAACCCAAGCCAAGCAATAAGTTCCCAAAACCGAACACCTAGACACAAAAACGTGCAACTGGGTCCAGCTTGTTTCTATTATGATTGCAGTGTTTTTCGTGTGTTCTAAGACCCCTAAAATTGCATAAAACTTTCCCCTTAGCCTCCTAATTCATGGCAGCCCCTTTAACAACATGAAAACATGATTTTTGGAATTAAAAACACAAGTTTAAAGCATGTATGCACATAGTTACGAAAATAGGACTTGTGTGACTTGTTTTAATGCAAATTCATAAACAATTGCATAATATGGTGTGATAATGAGTAAAGGGAGAATATGGCGTGCCTTTGCGTAATTAACGCACGAAAAATCGTTGACTATATCGAAGAACGGGGCAAGACCTTTGGCATGAAATCCTCCTTGAAACCTCACGATTTTTCTTCTTCAAATTGTGTTGAGTGTGCCGTGTATTTTGGTGTGAAATTCCAGAAATTGGGCGTGTGAAGTATAGGGTTTTGGGTAGGGTTTAACATATTTAAATACTAATTAATCTCTAACAAGGCTTTAGGCCTATTAAGCCAACAATTTAGGCTCATTAGTCTTAATTAGGATTTAATTAAAATATTAAAATAGTTTTGTTAAAAATAAGTTTGTGAATTTATTTGTCGGGTCGCCGATACGTTTGCATTTTTTTTTTGAAAATCCAACACCGATAAAAATTACATTCCGGCATATAAAATCACCTCAAAACCCCTTATTTTAAAAAATATGAAAAATCATCACCCTTCATTTAAATAATTAAAAACAATTAACCAATAAAAACATTTTCTATTTTCCTCGATCGCAACTCGAATAACCTTTAAAGATATATTTTAATGCAACCATGTAGAAAAATATTTTTTAAACATGTAAATATGCACAACATAATTAATTCATGCATTTAAAACAATTACTTAAGATACAAGAGAATTTATTAATTACATGCATGAGGTTCGCATGGACTTTAAATTTTCGGGGCTTTACAACTTGAGACAGCGGCGCTGTTGTTGAACAATGTCCATTCAAAAGCAGTTGATACGACATCATTTGAGATATGGATGGGTAAGCCTCCAAAATATTATTATCTTAGAATATGTGGATGCCCTACTTATGTGAAACAGGTAGTGGGAGATAAATTGGATAGTCGATCCATTTTATGTTACCTTGTGGGATATCCAAGGAATTCTGTTAGATATTATTTATATCATCCCCAAGAAACAAATGTATTTGTTTCTCGGAATGCAACCTTTTTTGAAAAGGAATTTCTTTTGGATAGAAAAGAGGAGATGATAGAACTCGAAGAGGTTCGAGAGAAACTCACAATTGTAGAACTCGCACCCGAATAAAAGAGATACAAGCTCCTAGAAGATCCGAGAGAGTCTCGAGACCACTTATGAGATATGGTCTGCTTCTTGAAGAAAGCCATGATGAGCCTAACCATGGATGTGATCCAATAAACTTCAAGGAAGCGTTCTCTGATGCCGATTCATACAAGTGGATTGAAGCTATGGAATTTGAGATGAGTTTCATGCATTCGAACCAAGTGTGGAATCTTGTGGATCCACCTGAAGAAACAGTTCCCATAGAGTATAAATGGATTTACAAGAGGAAAATTGTGGCAGATGGTAAGGTATTGACCTTCAATGCGCGATTGGTAGCAAAATGCTATACTGAGAGACAAGGAGTTGACTATGAGGAAATGTTTTCTCCAGTTGCAATGTTCAATTCTATAAGGTTATTGCTAGCTATAGCTGCATTGTATGACTATGAGATATGGCAGATGGATGTAAAGACAGTTTTTCTTAATGGGGATATTAAGCAAGAGATTTACATGTCTCAACCTGAAGGGTTTACATCTATCGGAAGTGAGCATATGGTATGCAAACTTCAGAGATCTATTTATGGTCTAAAGCAGGAATCTAGGAGTTGGAACCTCAAATTCGATGGTACAATCAAAGATTTTGGTTTTACTAAGAATCTTGAGGAACCCTGTATGTATAAGAAGGTCAGTGGGAGTTCTGTGATATTCTTGGTACTTTATGATAATGACATTCTACTCATTGGGAATGATGTAGGAATGTTGCAATCAACTAAAATATGGTTAGCGAGTAAGTTCTCGATGCAGAACTTGGGTGAAGTATCTTTTGTATTGAGGATACAGATCTATAGAGATAAATAAATAAGATTGCTTGATCTCACCCAATCCACATACATTGATATCATCTTTAAGAGGCTATCGATGGATGAGTCCAAGAGAGGACATCAACCAATGTGTCATGGCGTGTCCATACTGATGCAGAGATAGCGGCAATGACAAACATTCCTTATGCATCTGCAATTGGTAGTATCATGTATGAGATGTTATCTCCACATCCTAACGTGGCTTTTACACTAAGTGTAGTGAGTAAATATCAATCGAACCCTGGTCTTCCACAGTAGAAAGCGGTGAAAGGCATCCTCAAGTATTTGAGAAGGACCAATAAGTTGTTCTTGGTCTATGGGGGTGGAGAACTAAAATTAAAAGGCTATATCGACTATAGCTTCCAAAGCGATATCGATGATTCAAAATCAACATCTGGGTTTGTATTCATGCTCAATGGTGTTGCTGTCTCTTGGAAGAGTTCCAACAAAGACAATACTGTAGATTCCACCACTGAGGCCGAATACATTGTTGCATCATCTGCTGCAAAGGAGGCTCTTTGGTTGAGTAATTTCGTCCAGGAGTTGGGCGTCATTTCTAATGAAGTTTCTCCAGTCCCGGTGTTTGTTACAACATGGGAGCCATTGCTTAGGCAAAAGTTCCTAGGTCTCATCCGAAATCGAAACATGTATTGAGAAAGTACCACATTATCCGAGAGCTTGTAGAAAGAGGAGAAATGTCGATTGACAAAGTCAGCTCCGCAGATAATGTTGTTGATCCACTAACTAAGCCTTTATCTGGACCATTATTCGAGAAGCATCTCGAATCAATGGGTTTGAAACATATGGGTAGTTGGCTCTAGAGCAAGTGTGAGATTAATAGAGTAGGTACACGTCGAGCCAAATGTTGGCCGAAGGTTCACATTGAAACAATATGTATAAACAATATTTATTTTAATAATATTTGAAATTATTGTTTTGGCACATTTTTATCTGTATACCCATGCTTGTTGCATAGATAAAGTCACTGAATATATAAATAGTAGAAAGAATATGAGATGCTCATAGATGAGCATCATGAAACTCATATTTGGAATACTGTATATTCTAAACAGTTCCTAATCGATTCAGCCACCGCTAAGAAGGATAAAGTCCGCTCGAGTTTGAGACTAGTATCTGCGATGTGAGTACCATGTTTCATTGGTAGGGGACATTGTGATGTCCGAGCATGCGGATAGGTGCTCCTTGTAGAGTGCACTGAATAATGTTCCATAAAAAAATTTCCAAGTGGTTCTCACTTATAGATTGGAACATCCTAGTTTATGGTTGTAAACCATAAGTCCTTACGACCCGGGACAATATTTTGACTCTATATGCTTGCATTGCACTTTGACTTGTTCACCGACTTATATGGGTAATCAGGTAGCAAGGTTGAGTTTTTTGTCGAAACATATAGGAGTCTATGCATTATAGTCGAGGGTTCACCGCTTACCTTCGGGTATGGATATCCTATGTGATATCATGTGTATGTAGTTCTAAATCTCTGATCAGAGTGTTAATGGTAATTAAGATAGGGGTTTCTTAGATTACAACATCGATGCAACTACGACATGACACATATTATCGATTCTTTGACAGCTCTCGATATGCCAATAGTTTTCGAATTGGTCGGGATATATGAGATGAAGGGACCGTACTGTACGCTAACCATAATGGAATGATTCTTGCAGGCACTATCATTTGATACCTAGGGAATCATGTAAGCGATGCTTCTTGGCCTCTAACATGATTGATTGGGTACTATCAGACTTGAGTTCTGACATTCTTATTATCAAGGAATTAATAAATAAAAATGGAGCAACTGTGGTATACTCATATATGTACATGTTTAGTCCCGAATCACATTGAGATGTGAACCCACTGCTAGTTGTATCAATGAACCATTAAGGGCCACATAAGTACTAGATTTCTACATCCCGTTGAGAAGAAAATTAGTTCAATGAGTTGAAAGGCTTATAAAGGAATTTATAGGCATCAGGAAAATTAGAAGTATGACTTATATAAGGGGAATGTGACTTTTAATTTGTGGAAGTATTCCTAAATTAAAAGTTGGCCAAATAAATAATGTATTTAAAAATTGTAATTTTCATATACATTGTTATTGACTTAATTAAATTAATTCAAGTGTTGACTTAATTAAACACTAGTGAACCTAGTAGAGTCCAAATAATTAAATTAATTAAATTATTGAATTAATTAAATAATATTGGCTCTTGTAGAGCCAAAATGAAAATAATTATTCAACTAATGAGCTTGAATAAATTCAAGTAAGATTTAATTGATCACAAATGTGTGAGATATTAAAATAATAGTACATGGGCTTTGTAAAAGTTACAAACCCAAATAACATGCTAGGGAGGGTAAAGATTGGGAGTCAACTTTTAAATTAAAAGCTAGCATGTCTTTGGGAGTCAACTTTTAAATTACAATTTTTGTAACAACCAAGAAAAGCTTCCTTCTCTCCTCCTTCTCTCATGGCCGAAATTTTCCTTCATTTTCTTCAAAACATTGCTTCTTCATTTTGATGATTTGATCGAATATTTCTCAATAAAAATGCCTTACATTTTCTAGTGCAAGTATAATGTGGTTCTACCTTGTTGGTGGTGGGCTTGATTTTGACAAAGGAGTGCTCAAGAGAAGCTTGTAGATTTGTCTACTATTGAAGAGCTAAGTTGTTCCAACTTATTTGCAGCCATCATCAATCCTTGTGATTGATAGGTAATGTGGGGACCAGAACCTAATTCATCTTCTTAATCATTATTAAGAGTCAATGTAACAATTAAGAAATGTGGGATATAAATTTTTTTTTTAAAATAACAACTGCGGAAACGTAATAGTAATCTATCTGATATACATCTCCATACAAAAGTATAAATCTTGGACAACATATGTTCAAACTAGAATTCAGTCACTACATCAAGTACTGAAAGCCAAACTATTCTAAGCCCGGATCTCCACGCTAATTCTGAATCTCTCATCATCTTCCTGATCCCGATCCTGCCCCACCTGTTGTTAGGCACACATACAAACAAGACAACAGCCGGATAACTCCGGTGAGAACATAATCCCAGTATAAATCAACGAACATGAAATCATATAAAAGCATTTATGAAGCATGAAATACATATCCATAACATGTATTAAGTTCTGAAACATGAAATGATATCACACTGTAAATCACTCGTGACTCATCATCTCAGACTCGACTCATTTCTAATCTAGGGATCCCGGTTTCTGGACATTGTCTCATGTATCGAATCTCAGCGATAGGAATGAATCAACCGCTAAGCGACATCGATATAACTTAACGTCCAGTGTCTTTGCGAATCAGCCGAAGACTTGGCGAATCAGCCAAAGACCAGGCGAATCAGCTTATGACTCAATACACGCTCTGTCTATGAATCAATAGACCACACATATCAATTTCATAATTGCAGATATCAATGCAATAAAATAAAGTATGTGATTTAGGGTAACTCAAGTCAAATCGAACTCGAGTTGTGCAATCCCGAATCAACATTGATTTATACCTTTCTCTTCTCGGTCTGACGAAGTCGAAATCTCGAAGTCAAATCTGTCCATATCAAATCTGAAATGACAATATCGAATACACTGCATCAATGTATAACTCAATTCAAAATCTGTTCTGATCAATACTCTAATCAAACATAATCTGATCCATATCAACGATATCATGATACAATCTCAATCAATACTGAATCTGATCACAATCAATCTACTGATGTTCCGACGGCATAACAATACAGTCTTGATAGTCTTGTCAATCTCAACATCACCGATATAATACCACAACTCATAATCGATATCAATATGAATCATAATCTTCAATAATAACAAGTCATAACATCAAATCTGCAAAATCTCAATCATATCACTTCCGAAAATCATAACAATTACATAAACAGTCTGTTCTTCGATCTGACTTCAATTATATACTGATCAGTATACCCAGAACACATAATATAAGTGAAATCACAATTCCCCCAATATCATAATTTCAAATGATACCAGAATTCAATAAAACTTACGTCCTGTTGTAGCCTACGTCGATAGAAACACGAAACCAAAGTCGGATTACAATTCGAACGGACGGATTTCTTGCGAATTGAATTTTACGATTAAGACTTGAAAATCTCCCCAATTCTTCTCGGTTCTTCCTTTCCCTGTTCTGAAGAATTTGAAGACTCTTGTATGTATATATCATGCATGCATAGGACAGGTGGCTAATTCTAAAGATAGCATATGCGCGAGACCTCAGGTCTCGGCGCATAACATCACGACATCTCGCGCATATGCGCGCCTCACATTCGCGCATATGCGCAAGACCTACTATCTCGGCATATTACCATTCGCTCATACGCGCGCCCTACTCGGCGCATATGCGCCAACTTCTCTGGACATCACATTTAGCTACTGGACCTCTCGCGCATATGCGCGCACACATATCGCGCATATGCGCGAGGTCTTCTGCCACTGGCGCGCATATGCGCGGCTCCTTGTCGCGCATATGCGCGAGGTGTTCTATCCTCGCACATATTTCTTGTTTTCTTCCATCTTTCCCGGTCTAATTTTTTCAGTCTATAATCACCTCAATTATCATCAAATCATTTCAGATTACTGTAATCAAATTCTCGGGCCTTATATTTCTCCCCCATAAGATACGATTTCGTCCCCGAAATCACAGGCAATCAACTCGTATATCACAAGTAATCATATCAGATACTGAATCATATACAAGAAGGAGATATATACAAAAGCTAAAAGAAAAATCACCTCAATAAAACAATTCTGGAATCACTGTTTTATTTAGGATTCTGTCTTTCAAGTAGCTTCTTCGATATTCTAACAACTCCATTGAACTTTCAACAGCAGAATAGTCTTCATTCTGAATTATCTTTCTTTTACTAATTCTAATTTCAATCTGGAATAGTACTTCGAGAAATATAATATCATAATATAACTCGAAGTAACTCTGATAAAATCAATCTCAAAATACTGATCAGTCTTCTGCCTCAAATAACAATTATCAACTTCTGAAGTTGGCATATTTAATCTGTCTATTCTGAGATGTGTTCATTTCTTCTAAATCAGCTTCACTTTTCAGTCACGTCTCTAATCATATCAGGTCCAATCTCAGGAACCTCAGAGATATCATCTCGATAAAGAGGAAATCTGCACTTCTTAACGTACAACGTCTCAAATGGTGCCACCTCGATACTCGTCTGATAGCTATTGTTGTACAAAAACTCACGACATGACATAAATCCTGCCAACTAGTGCTAAAATCAAGCACTACAAATCTAAGCATATTCTCCAAAATCCGGATAATCCACTCTGACTGTCCGTCAGTCGGTGAATGATATGTAGTACTCAGATATAATCTTGTACCCAACTCTTGTTGTACACTCTGCCAAACGTGTAAAGTCAACCAAAATCATGGTCTGATATAATCAACTCTCGGCACTCTGTGTAATCTAATCACTTTTCTGACAGAATCTCAGTAATATAATCATATCTGTACGTCTTGATGTACGAGCAAGCACTCGCAGACTGGGTCAGTCTGTCACTCCTAACTCAATCAATGCTCAATTCCGAGAGGAATGCGGTAACTTCATCACGATATCCCTAGAAATGTAATCCCATTTCCATTCAGGAATCGATAAGTTATATAACCAATCTCCTGGTTTTATTCTTTATGTCTTCATCTATCGGCAATTCAGACATTTCCATACAAATTCTGCCACAAATGGTTTCATCTGTTTCCCTAAAATCTGTCTTTTCAAATTATCATACATTTTTCTATCATCAGAATAAATGTTCAATAAAAAATTGTGCATTTCTGACAACATCAGTCATTTCAAATCCGAAATATCTGGCACAATCCATCGGCTATTCATATACAATGCAGTATCACATACCTAATATTCTGATCGATACTTTGTTCTGACTATCGATAATCAAATTCAGCCCATTCTGATCAACTTTCTGAACTGTTTTAACTCTCAAAATCAGCTCTGGTTCGGCTTGGACGGTATCGAATCTCAACTGTATACGATCTGTATCACATGCTGCTCCCAGAAAATAACAATTCTCAATCAGATTTAAACAAGAGTCAGATATAATAGTCTGCTAAACTCATAGGATTGTAAATCTCTGACACGGATATCAACCTCGGCCAACTGATCGCGGTCTCAACTGTGCTAGAATCAATAGATATATCATCTTCAGATAAAACAATCCCTTAATACAATCTGTCCCAATCAAGATGCACATTTCAACAGTTTCTGTATACCGCTTTCCAGTTCCCAGAATATTCAATACAATACTCAGATATTCAACAAAATCAGTCATAATCTTCGAATATACCAGCATATCATAGATCAAAAAATCAGAGAATCATCAAAATATTCTGAACACAGAGTTTATCAACTCACCAATATAGCTGATACATCCCGAACGAGAAACACTCGATCAGATGTAACTCTCAGGCCGTAAATCTTTTAACTGATCTTTCAATTCTTTTAATTCAATCAGTATCATTCGGCACGAAGTTCTAGAAATCATAACAGTACCTGATATTGAGTCAAGGCTGAAATCAATCTTCCTGATTAACGACAAACCCCGAAACTCATCTTGGATGACTTTAGCAACGCTCATGTCAATGGCAAATCAGTATACGCTCCATCTCAGTAAATCAACTGAATACATAAGGAATCACTCTATTCCTTTCGATAATCATTGAATCATGAAGATCACATATATCAAAGGTATTCTGAATCCAGAATCATTACCGTACAATATTCATTCTTCGGCCATTTCAGGTCCGAATCTTACCATTTCCTGGAAATAGTCTGCAATAGCTCTGTACTTGGCCAACACATCAATATCAATAATGCAGTCAGAATCAGATAACACCAGTAAAACATAAGGTAACTCAATCTCATTCTTATCCTACTGCAATATCCAATGTCTCACACAATTCACTAATATCCAACCTCTTTCCCAACAGGTAAGAAGATAACTACTTCAGTAAATACAGACTCAACAGATAAAGCATATATCAATGCAATTCATTCAGAAATCATATACAGGATGTACTAATATTTCTAAATATATATACGTAGAATAATCATAAAAGATCAGTTACCTGCCACTATATTATCAAGTGCATCCTTGGTCTTCTCTTTGGTTACTACAACCACTCGGGCTTCCTGCTGACCCTGGTTGGGACTGAGTAGAGGGTGGTTGGATAGAGCGAACAACAGAAGATGATCTATCGATCTGAGTCACTGATCCAGATGACTCTGCTCCCTGGAATTTTCGGGAACCTCTCTGTGGACAAACTCTAGCAAAGTGTCCTTGCTGTTTACAAATGTTGCAACTACCATACACTCCTTGGCATTGCTCTGTGAGATGTCTTCCTCCACAGGTTCTACAATAGACCCCGGTATAACTCGGGCTAGAACTACTGGAGCTAGATGAGCCGCTCCCTAACTTCTTGAACTGCTTCTTTCGAGCTTTAAACTGTTCTTTCTTCCCAATACTACTACTACCAACCTCCAATTTCAAAGGGGATTGCAGGAATTGGACCGGAGATTGTTGTTGTTTCTGAGATTGGATCACATACAGCCTTTCTTGTTGTCGAATCAAACTTGCCTTGGCTCTCTTTGCTCTATTCAAGGCGTCAGAAAAAGTATAGGGTCACTCCACATTTACCAATGCAAGTATTTCAGGATTCAATCCATTGATAAACCGGTAAGTTACAACTTCATCATTTCCAGCCACATGAGGTGCAAAACGTAGCAAGGTAGAGAATTTAGCAACGTATTCTTCAATGTTTAGCTGACCCTGTTTCAAATTTTCAAACTCTGCCCTCTTGTCCTCTCGATATGAACCCGGGAAAAACATTTTATAGAATTCAACTTTAAAGACTTTCCACGTAATCATTGTCCCATGCTGTTCTAGGGCTTCTTTGGTTGCGATTTACCAACTCTTTGCGACTTCCTGTAACTGGTGTCCAATCAGTTTAACTCTCCTTTCATCTGGGTAATCGAGTGAATCAAATAGCATCTCGATATCGTCGAGCCAACTCTCACAATCAGTCGTCGTCTCAATATCCCTCAGAATCGGCTGTTGAAAGGACTGAAACCTCATAAACTCTGTTTCCATCAAAGTTTCTGACACATCCATCTGATTAGTCACCTTACTATCTCGTTCTGGAATTCTTCGAGGAGGTATATCTGATGATCACAAGAGTTAGCAATCACATGAGACAAATCTGTCTCAGTCCCTTCTTTATCAGCTTACCTCTGATAAAGAATTGGTTCTGATTCATTCTCAAATAATACACATTACCAAATCAACTCAGATATTCAGGTAACATGTATCTTCAAAAACAGTAAACACATATGCAATATTAGCATATACAATGTAATTCAACATTATAATAAATTACATGCTAGCAATCACATGCAAGAAAAGAAAACTCATTCTACCCCACTCACTAGCTTCTATCTCAGTCTCAAGAACCTACAGTTCTAGACCTATTGCTCTGATACCACCTGCTGTGGGGACCCGAACCTAATTCATCTTCTTAATCATTATTAAGAGTCAATGTAACAATTAAGAAATGTGGGACATAATTTTTTTTTAAATAAACAACTGCGGAAACATAATAGTAATCTATCTGATATACATCTCCATACAAAAGTATAAATCTTGGACAACATATGTTCATCTCAAACTAGAATTCAGTCACTACATCAGGTACTGAAAACCAAACTATTCTAAGCCCGGATCTCCACGCTAATTCTGAATCTCTCATCCTCTTCCTGATCCCAATCCTGCCCCACCTGTTGTCAGACACACATACAAACAAGACAACGGCCGGATAACTCCGGTGAGAACATAATCCCAGTATAAATCAACGAACATGCAATCATATAAAAGCATATATGAAGCATGAAATACATATCCATAACATGTATTAAGTTCTGAAACATGGAATGATATCACACTGTAAATCACTCGTGACTCATCATCTCAGACTCTACTCATTTCTAATCTAGGGATCCCGGTTTCTGGACATTGTCTCATGTATCGAATCTCAGCGATAGGAATAAACGTCCAGTGTCTTGGCGAATCAGCTTATGACTCAATACACGCTCTGTCTATGAATCAATAGACCACACATATCAATTTCATAATTGCAGATATCAATGCAATAAAATAAAGTATGTGATTTAGGGTAACTCAAGTCAAATCGAACTCGAGTTGTGCAATCCCGAATCAACATTGATTTATACCTTTCTCTTCTCGGTCTGACGAAGTCGAAATCTCGAAGTCAAATCTGTCCATATAAAATATGAAATGACAATATCGAATACACTGCATCAATGTATAACTCAATTCAAAATCTGTTCTGATCAATACTCAAATCAAACATAATCTGATCAATATCAACGATATCATGATACAATCTCAATCAATACTGAATCTGATCACAATCAATCTACTGATATTCCGACGGCATAACAATACAGTCTTGATAGTCCCGTCAATCACAACATCATCGATATAATACCACAACTCATAATCGATATCAATACGAATCATAATCTTCAATAATAAAATTCATAACATCAAATCTGCAAAATCTCAATCATATCACTTCCGAAAATCATAACAATTACATAAACAGTCCGTTCTTCGATCTGACTTCAATTATATACTGATCAGTCTACCCAGAACACATAATATCAGTCAAATCACAATTCTCCCAATATCATGATTTCAAATGATACCAGAATTCAATAAAACTTACGTCCTGTTGTAGCCTACGTCGATAGAAACACGATACCAAAGTCGGATTACAATTCGAACGGACGGATTTCTCGCGAATTGAATTCTACGATTAAGACTTGAAATCTCCCCGATTCTTCTCGGTTCTTCCTTTCCCTGTTCTGAAGAATTTGAAGACTCTTGTATATATATATCATGCATGCATAGGACGGGTGGCTTATTCTAAAGGTAGCACGTCTCGCGCATATGCGCGACACTACTCGGCGCATATGCGCGAGACCTCAGGTCTCGGCGCGTAACATCACGATATCTCGCGCATATGCGCGCCTCACATTCGCGCATATGCGCAAGACCTACTGTCTCGTTATATTACCATTCGCGCATATGCGCGCCCTACACGGCGCATATGCGCCAATTTCTCTAGACATCACATTTAGCTACTGGACCTCTCGCGCATATGCGCGCACACGTATCGCGCATATGCGCGAGGTCCATAAGCGGGGCTCCTTGTCGCGCATATGCGCGAGGTGTTCTATCCTCGCACATATTTCATGTTTTCTTCCGTCTTTCCTGGTTTAATTCTTTCCTTCTATAATCACCTCAATTATCATCAAATCATTTCAAATTACGGTAATCAAATTCTCAGGCCTTACAGGTAAAACACCAAAACACCCTATGTATGTGTTTTTTGTATTTGGTACACACTAGTGAGGGGTGCTCGTTTTTGATCTGGTAAATTTAATTTTTAAAACTTCCGTTACGATTTTCGGGCTCCCGTAAACAATTCTCATTCATAAATTCCAACGCATTTAATTAGCATAACTTGCTTGACGATCCTGGGCTGCTTTCATTCTTTTTCTGATCAATATAACTTTGCCTTTCATTTCTTGTACAAACTCTGGTTTAGACATCCGTCGTTCTCCTACATCTTCCCAACAAATCGGAGATCTGCACTTTCTATCATATAAAGCTTCAAGTGGTGCCATACCGATCGTTGTTTGAAAACTATTGTTGTAAGAGACTTCGACCAGAGACAATGATTCTTGCCAACCACCCCTGAAATCCATTACGAATGCTCGTAACATATCCTCTAGAGTCTGGATGGTTCTTTCTGACTGACCATCTATTTGGGGATGATAAGCAGCGCTCATGTCCATCTTTTCCAAAGCTGATTGTAAACTATTCCAAAACTTCGAAGTAAACCTTGGATCAAGGTCAGATATTATGGTTATTGGCACACCATGCAATCATACCACATGATCAATATACGATATCGCCATTTTCTTGTAAGTACAAGTACGGTCATATGGAATAAAATGGGATGATTTAGACAATCTATCAACAATCACCCAAATTGCATCACAACCACGATTAGAACGAGGTAGGTGTGTCACGGAATCTATAGCGATGTGCTCCCAATTCCATTGTGGCACTTCAAGACTATGTAACATACCACCAGGTCTCATTCGTTCAGCTTTAACCTGTTTGCAATTTAAACATTTAGCCACGAAATTAGAAATTTCCTTCTTCATACCTCCCACAAATAATGAGCTCTCAAATTATGACACATCTTTCGATTTCCTGGATGAATGATATGTCGACTACAATATGCTTCACGTACTATACCTTCTTTCACATCAATTAAATTATGAACCACAAGTCTCCCATTAAAGCGCAAACTACCATCTGAGTCAACACTGAACTTATCTGACTGATCTGTTTGAGCGAATTCTTTCAATCTGTGAATGTGCTGATCAGTTCTTTGCACTGCTTTAATGCTTGATAATATATGTGGCTCAACTTTGATAGATGAAACTATAAAGTAACCTCCACTAGTTTGATAAGTTCATCCTGAAGTTCCCAAGTACTCGTGGACTTTAGAAATATTCAGAGACGTCAGCATAGCGTTTTGAATCTTCCTGCTAAGTGAATCTACAACTAGATGCATTCGCCCTAGTTGATATTGAATCTCACAACCAAAGTCTTTAAGCATCTCCATCCATCGACGTTGTCTCATGTTCAAATCGGACAGTAAAAGATATTTGAGACTCTTGTGATTAGAATAAATTACAAACTGTTCACTGTACAGATAATGTTGCCATATTTTTAACGCAAACACAATGGCAGCCAATTCTAAATCATAAACTAGATATCGAGTCTCATATGGCTTCAACTGTCGATATTCATATGCAATCACTCACCCATTTTGCATTAAAACACATCCTAGTCCATTCAGAGAAGCATCTGTACACACAACAAATCCACGTGAGCCTGAAGGTAAAGCTAACACTGGAGTTGTTGTCAATTTTTCCTATAAAGTCTAGAAACTTGATTCACATTCTGCAGTTTACACAAAACGTCGATCCTTTTGCGTTAATTGGGCCATATGCCTTGGAATAATGAAAAATCTTTCAATCCTACTAATCCCAGAAACCTACGAATCTAAGAAACATTTGTAGGTGTTGGCCAATTCATAACATCTTTGACTTTACTAGGATCCACTAAAATTCCCTGAGCGGTTATAACATGACCCAGAAATACTACTTTGTCCAACAAAATATCACACATAAAAAATTTATCATATAATTTTGCTACTTTGAGTGTTTGGAGTACTAGTCTCAAATGTTCTCGATGATCCTTATTTGTTTTTGAACAAATCAAAATTTCATTGATAAAGACAATAAAAAATTTTTCTAAAAATTCTCGAAAAACACGGTTCATCAAATCCATGAAAATCGTTGGAGCATTAGTTAATCAAAAAGGCATGACTAAGAATTCATAATGCTCATAACTTGTCTGAAATGCAGTTTTAGGAACATCTTCCTCTCTAACTCTAAGCTGATGATATCCAGAAAGAAGAACGATCTTCGTATACACTGATGTATGCTGCAACTGATCAAACAAGTCATCGATACGCGGTAGACGATAACGATACGTGCTCTAAAAATAGGGTTCATCAATAACATTAACTTAATATTGAAATCTATTTCCCTTTGAGGCGGAAAGCCAAGAATTTCATCAATAAATACATCAGGAAAATCCTTTGCCACAAGAATATCCGAAACTTTCAACATTTTTCCTGTGTCACATTAACTGCATAAATCATGAATCCTTCATTGCCTGCCAAAATTAGTCTAAAAATTTCCATTGCTGACACTAATGGAATGTATCACTGATAATCATTACCATAATAGTTCTACTTATTGCCATAATATGGTCTAAATATGACAACTCTATGGAAACAATCAAAGGTGGCTCGGTAATTCGTCGAAGTATCTATTCCCAAAATACAATCAAAGTCATACATAGATAATTTGATTAGATTAGTTATCATAAGGTTATTATAAAACCTAATAACACAGTTCAAAACTATCTCACGAGACATAAAATACACACTAGCAAGGGTAGACACTGACGCCGTATCCAACAAGGTAGTAGCTATATCATGCTCATCGATGAATGCAGCAGACAAAAATAAATGAGATGCTCTCGTGTCTATCAATATACATGCAATATGATCAAAAATAAAGCATATCCCTGCAATGACCCCTCTGTGCATCTCATGAGCCTTGTCATGAGTAAAAGCATGCACCCTAGCCTGATGAGGTCCTGGAAAGTATTGCTGAGCAGGTCTTCTCGGCTGTTGGTAGCTAGGCTGTGGAGTAGATGGTCTAGGCACCGGGGCTCGTGGAAACTGGCTAAACTGTGAAGGCTGATATTGTTGTCTTCCCGCATTAGGACAAACTCTCACATAATGTCCCGGTAATACACATGTATGGCAGTCTCCCTAAACTCCTATACACTGCGTAGTAAGATGCCTACCTTTACATCACCTACAAGAATCTCAAACATAACCACTAGATCTTCCTACACGAGAACTGCCTGAACTAGATGAACTGTTGTAAGACTTCCTCTTAATTTGCTTTCCCTTAGCCTTGAATTTATGCTGCTTCGGTGGGTGGTTTGACTGTGGAGGCTGATAAGAAGGTGTGCCCACTGGCATCTTAATGCTACTCCCGGACCCTTGGGAAGTAAAATATGAAACTTGTTGTGATCCTCCCTAAAGTAAACTAGCCTCAATTTTCTTTGTTTTCTCTACCGATTCTGCATAAGTAGTTGGTGCTCCAGTCATAACCAACGTATGTATCATCCGATTCAGTCCTTACATAAAACGCAACAGCTTGGATCGATCACTATTAAAAACATGATGTACGTAAGCTAGAAGAGAAGAAAATTTTGAGGCATACTTTCCCACTGACATATTTCCCTGAACCAACTAATTGAACTTGGCTTCCTTAGTTGAATAATAAGATGGCGGCGAATATTCTTGAATAAAATGAGTACGGATTACCTCCCAAGAAATTATCTGACCAGATTCTCGGATTGCTTCCTCTGTGGCTTCCCTCCATAATTGTGGTTGATCCTTGAGTTTGTAAACAACTAACTTGAGTCTCATCTCTGGAGTGTACTCCACCAAATTAAATAAATAGTTCATGCTCTGCAGCCATGCCGTTGCCTATTCACTACCTTCATTTCCAAAGAATTTTAGAGGACGCAAATCTTGGAATTTAGCAATCACTAACTCCATTTCTCTCAGTCTTTGGGTCATATGTTGAACTTCACGATCAACTTCCACATTTCTTGCAACATGTCTTTCTGGAGGAATCGGTGGTTGCTGCTCCACCTCTGCCTCTATATTCACATTTTGATTTGCCCTTCCTCTCGGGCGTCCATATCTACCTCTGCCAATACCCTCAGTTATTACTATGTTATGAGCTTCAAACTCTTGGATAAATTATTTTCCCTTTATACCTTTTCCTCCGGGTGCAATTCTACAAGATACAAGGATTATTCCCCAAGCAGAAAAAAATAGTAAGCACTGAAAGGTTTCAAGGAAAGTTAAAACTTAGTCCACTATGTAATAATAAACTAATTGTCAAACTTACTTCACTACTAGCTCTATCTCAGCTAAGTTAAATAATCATAGCATGCAAAACAAATATGAACAAGTAGTAAATCAAATACGCAATCAATTTATTTGTGCCTAAACTCGAGTGTCCTAGACTTTAATTCGAGCATACCCCAGGATTTATTAGCGTAAACAGAGAAAACGAGTAAAAAATTTCCATTTTAGCCTACAGAAATTTCGGCATTACCTCCCCGTAAATTGGACATACCAAAAATTCTAAAACAACACAACAAAATATTTATACTCGAAATTAGAGTCCAATAAAAAAATGAATATCAATCACACGCAGAGCCAGCCAGGATCGATCACACCAAATAAGATCCAACACTCAATAATACAACCATACAAATACACGAGGCATCTCCTCTGCAAATGACTCAAAATATATAGTATAAATATATGGGATGAAACGCCTGCTCATTTTAAAATTCCATTGAACATTTTTTTTAATGCAATCACCGAAACTATGCCTACGTAAATCCATAAAATTCTAAACATGTACTTTGTAAAATCAACCACTGCTGAATATAATAACTAGATTTAAAATTATGAAAAGAGCAACAAACCTAAACCATTACTGTTTTAAAAATATAAAACGTTCAGCATGTGAAAAATCTGTCAAACTCTCAACAAAATTAAATCATCAACCATTTAAAAAAAATGTTTAAACGTGTTCTCATAAAATTATATTCTTGCAGAAGAATACAAGGTCCTCGGATTAACGTGCGCCACCAGCTCTGCCCGTTTAGTCATTATCACCTCCAGTCTCCTAATCAAAATTCTCACTTGCATCATTCACACCTAGTGAGTCTAAAGACTCAACACACATGTAACGTTAATAGCAAGTACATATACATAACATACAACAGTGAAAAATACTGTAATCAACATACATTTCATGATCTTAAAAGCATAAACGTAAACATGTCATATAATTACCTAACTTTTCAAAACATGTCTCATCATATCATCATATTTTCTTTAATTGAATTCAATGAATTAGTTATGAATTTCGTATCAGCTCTAATCATATCAGCTCTATCGTATCAGCTCTATTCAATGGATCCATCTACGTATAACCGTGGTACCCGGCGGCTGTCGGACATCAACGACAGTATTATCGATCCACTAAGCCTAGGCCTCATCATCATCATATACATATATCGTCAGTCACAACCAACTCTCATCCTTCAAAAACATCGTCATTATCATCACTTATCAAAATCATGCATATATGTAATTTTTCTTAAAATCAAGCATGCAACCATTTTTTATAATTTCATAAAAAGTCATATATGTGTACATTAACATTTAAAGACATGATACATTTGTGCTCAGGGTACTGCCAGGACTAAAATCCTGACTAGGGTGCAAAATGAGCATTTTTTCCCTAGAAACCCAAAATGACCATTTTACCCCTGGACCTCTAAATTTCGACCAAAATATTACCAAACTCCTTAAAACATCCCAAAACATATTTATAAGCACTTCGTAGACGTAAACTCAATCCCATTTCTTAACTTAAATGATTCATTTTGAAACCTGGACTGGGTCCTGGTTTTAACCCGTATCAACCCGAAAATTAACCAAATTTCTCCAAGCTTAAACCATTCCTCAACCATACCCTACCAGCCCTTAAACCACCTAAACCAGACCACTTAAGACCTTCAAATAGCACATGATATTTGCTGGATTTTTCTGCACCAAAGCGAGCCGAAACCTAGTGCACTAAACCCTCGAATTCTCGACCCTAGACCAGACCAATAAGGACCAAACCAGAACCAACTCTTTCTAGCCCACCTCTGGACCTTCCTGGACCACAACATGGCCTGGTTAGGCCCTCCTTGGCCAAGCCTACCCTCGCAACTTGAGAAAACGTGAAAAACATGCACAAATTTTCACAGCTTGTGCGAGTTTACGATAAAAATCATATATTCCTCATTTCATATTAGACAATTACGAATTTTCTACCAAATCAAAGATAACACAGAGTGATACAAATCATATGTTGAACACATTTCCAGAAAACCAACCTAAAAATTGCAGAATCCGAAATAAAAGAGGGTGACGGTTTTGTGACGTAGAAATTTCACAGCTTGTGCAGTTTTACGATAAAAATCATATCTCCCTCGTTTCTTATCATAAAATTATGATTTTGCTATCGAATCAAAGATAACACAGAGTGCTATAAATCATATGTTGAACACATTTCATGACAACAAACCTATAAATCACAGAGTTCGAAATAACAGAGGGTGATGGGTTTTGTGACACAAAAATTTCACAGCTTGTGCGGTTTTACGATTAAAGTCATATCTCCCTCAAGAAGACCGATCGGTCCTCCCTAAAACGTCACTAACTCGTGACTCCAGCCCCTTGACACCTTAACTCCCAACATATACAGCACCCTAACACAAGAAGCTAAGAAAACGTGAATTGCATCAAAGTGTAGGTGTATTTCATGTCAAAACTATGCAAAAACGATACCATATAATAGATCAAAATATTTCTCAAACATAAACACACAAACCAGCATATTATGATGTAAATGATGAGAAAAACAATATTTTGGGCGTGCCTTCGCGTTTATACGCTCGAAAACTCGAAGATATGCGCGTAGGACGTTAACCGGAGAAGCAGGGGAAGAAATCCTTTGGAAGAAGCTTGAGGAAATAGACAGAAACCTTGCTGGAAATTTAAAAAATTTGCTGCTGAAATGGCAGAGGTTTGCCGTGAGTTTGGAGGGGTGGGTTTAAGGTTTGATTAATATGGTTAAGTTAATATAATTACACACTAATGGGCCCTTAATTAAAATTAATGGTTTAAAAGGAATTTTTAGCTCATTAAGCAATAAAATAATCCTATCAAGTCCAAAAACCCTCCCGAAAAATATTTCTTTTAGGTACGTTTTGGAAAATATTATCAGAGCCCACAAAAAGTTCTCTGATTCGATAAAGTTTGCGTACCAATTAAAAATATGACTCGGCAAGTAAATAACCCACCAAGGCCCAATTTTAGAAAAATACATCCTTAAAACACTTCAAATTAATTAATTAAAATTAAACATTAAATAAAATATTTTTCCTGATAATCCCCGGTCTCCATTACTCGTTCGAGCGAGAAATTCAACTTAAAACCCTAATGCATGTAACTTTAAATAAACCACGAATTAAAAAACAAATTCATGAAATAAACATGATGCATTAAAACAATTTATTAAATACAAAAGAAATTTAATAACTTGAATTCATGTGGTTTATGTGAACGTTCAAATTTTTGAAACGTTACATATCAGCTTGCGTTGGTTTTATACGAATTTGACACGAAAAATATCCATATTCTTGGCAAGAGGCTCACGATTTCTTGCTTTTGTGTAAGGTTCTGCTAGGTCTCGGTATAAGGGTTGTGTTATATCATGTTGGAAGGTGTCTAGGAGTGAAGGTCGGCTTTGAGGATCGAAACATGCAAGGGCCAAGGGGTTTGTTTTAGGGTTAAGGCTCGATATGGCTATATCGGATGAAAGGGTTGGGAGCAGCGTGCGTGGGCTCAATCCAGGCAGTGGTTTCAGAACCAGGTGGGTCCATGTCAAGGCTGAGAAGGGTCCATGGGCTACTGGCAGTAGGGCGTGGCGTGAGTCGATCGAGGTTGGCAATCTAGTCGTGTTTTGGGGGGAGAGTTGGGTAGGCAAGCGTGCAGGGGTTGTAGAAGTGGGGTAGGTCGGTCTAGGAGGGGGCTCATGGTTCGGTCTTGGTCCCAGAATAGTCGGCCAGGGGCTGGTCCGTTGAGTTTTGGGCTAGGATCGAATAATTGAAGCCAAATATGCATTACGGTTTGACTCACCTTGTGCAGATTTTTCCAACAGCGGGTCGAGGGCTTTTGTGGGTCTTAGGTTGTCGGAAATATGTAGTGTAAGGGTTGGTCATGTAGGTTTAAGTCATGATTTACGTTTAGAAAATTTTGGTTGAGTTTCGGGTTAATTCAGATTAAAACAAGGACCGCGACCTAAGTGTTAAAACGAATTACAAAAGTTCTTGCATGGGCTCGAGTTTATGTCTAGGAAATGGTTATAAATATTTTTTGAGGTGTTTTAATAAGTCTGGTTGACTTCGGGTCGAAATTTTGATGTCCAGGCGTCAAATGGTCAACTAGGGTTTCTAGGGGCAAAATGGTCATTTTGCACCTAGGTCGATTTAGCAGTCCTGGCAGCGGGCAATCACCAATAATTGCATATTTAAAATGCATATGTTAATATTAACATGAATTTTTATTAAAATAAGAAATTACGTTGCATGTTTGGTTTTAAGATCTTGTACGTATATGCATGATTTTCATAAGTAGTGAATACGGTGACATGTTTTGAAGGAAGGTAGTAGTTGGTTGTGACTAATATGAAAACGAACACAAACATGAATATGTAAGGCCAAGGCTCAGTGGATGGATAAAATTATCGCTGATGCCCCGCCGCTGGGTACCGCGGTTATATGTAGATTGATACTTCGAATTAGAGCTAATACGAAAGTTACAACTAATCAACTAAATTCAATAAAAGAAAATGAACACGTATATATGGATATGATGTGATATGTTATGTAACGTACCATACTTTTTACTACTAAAATTTGCGGAAGAATTTAAAATTTTCTTAAATAAGCGTGAACATTCAAATTTCGATAAAAGAGATAAAGTGTACGTCTCACAAGTTGTTGCAACCAAAAGATTTGAAATTTAAAGTTTGACTAAAGTATAAAATGTTTTCATAAACTTAAAACATGGCGGTCCTCGGGTTTAGCCTCCCGCTCAGTCCAAGCCTGCTCCCTGGTCCCCACCTTCAGTCTCCCCATAAACATCCTCACCTGTATCGATCAAGTCTAGTGAGTCTAAAGACTCAACACGTATAAACTGGAAGTAACAAGTACTACATAATAAAATCACATGCAATTTTAAAATAGAACATACATACTTAAAATTTGAACTTGCATATCAAAACCTGAACATACCTACATACATACTTTGACGTGCCATCAACATAAACTTCTCTTAAACATGCTTGCATATTTTAACATACTTAAACATACATAACTTCATCATTTTGGGTAGAGGCATGTTTCAAAGCAATTGACCCATAACATAATCGCCTGATCAGACTAAACCACAGTACTGGGATGACAGGGACGTATCCACTACCACATACATGAGATCCTGTTTCATAATTTAACGGGCTGATTGGTCCCCGTTCATGATTTAACGCTTTTCAATCACGATCTAAACTCGTTCATAATTTAACGGGGTGGGTTGGTCCTCGTTCATGATTTATTGCTTTCCAACCATATACATAAATTGTTCACAAGACATTTAGCATACCTCAAAAACTTAAAAATATTTTTCTTGCACGTCAACATACTTACTTGGCGTTGAGGGATTCGTTGGACTTCGATTGGGGCCGCTGCTTCACATACTAACATGAATTTAAACTTAACTTGCATAACCTAGACATAGGTAATCGTGCGCACTCGAATCAATTAAATAGCTTAAGGCATTCTAAAAAGCTCGGGACTTGACCTCATTTTAATCATCGTACTAACCCAGGACATGAAACCCCAAAGCAAAGTATAAAATTTCCCAAAACATGAAGTACACGGACCCCGTGCCTGGGTCCGTGTATGGGTCCGTGTTGGTACGCAAAAGAAATACTCTGGAAGGAGAAGGGACACGAACCCCGTGCCCAGGTCCGGCTCCGGGTCCGTGTAGACTCGGTAAAACTTGTCGTGCAGAAGGGGGAAGGCACGGACCCCATGCCCTAGTCCGTGTGGGGGTCCGCGTAGGCTCTGAAAATTGACATTGAGAAGAAAACAAAGGCACGAACCCCGTGCCCAGGTCCGTGTGGGGGTCCGTGTATTTGCGGGAATTGCAATCTCACAAAATTCCAATACATGCAATGCTTATCATCCTAGACTAGATTGTAAGGACCATGAACCGACACCCCGAGACCCATCCTAGTATGCCATAAATCGAATCGTATTCGTACAAACGCCCCAAAGCAACGACGTTCACCCTACGACACATACGACACAAAAGTACGGTAAATGATATCAAATCGTTTCCTACGACTTCTAATTAATCACAGTGCCTATCGACATGAACGAAGCCTCAATAATACTCCCAACATCGTTGCCAATATACCAATACGCAGCAACGGTGACCCGTCGATCCCCAACGAAGCATGCAACATTAAAACTTCAAGAACACACCAATACATGATTTTCTGAAAAACAAAGTTTGACCAGTCTCACAAAAAACGTCATAACTCACTCAATTTTTATCGAAATATTTCAAATTTACTGTCAAATCGAAGGTATCAAAAATTTCTGCAATTTTTGTGTTGAAAGTTTTCTCAGAATCACGACCAAAAAGTCGTAGTATTTAAAAAGACAGCAAAAACGAAAATCTTAGATCTAAAAATGGTTTCAAAAGCGTTATAAACGTAATTGCTCAAACTTCTACACACCACACATGTATTTTGCGCATAAATAACAACACAACGCACAATATGACGAGATCGATGCAGCAATAACAGAATATACGTGCCTTTTGATAATTTGAAATAGCGTAACGACGATACCGAAGCGGAGATGGCGCGAGGATTGATCCGAGACGAACGTGGTGCTAAAATCTTTGAAGAAACTCAACAAAACTTGCTGGAAAATTATAGGAGAGGGCGGCTGCACTATTCTCTAATAACCCTAGTGTTTTCTTCTCTCAAAAATATAAAACTTGAATGAATTGTTTGTGTGTGAGTGTTGTGCGGTTTTTAGTGTGTGTAAAAGTGTGTGCGCGTTTTAATTAGGAGAAAAATTAGTGCTAAATAATTAATAAAATTACTAATAAAAAGAATAACCCACTCTAACTTAAAATCAATTCCTCAATTAAATTAACGCACACAAAAATGCTAATTTTTAAAGTTTTAAAATCTTAAAATTACTAACTAAATGATTTAAGCTTAAAAATGCTAAAACTAAATAAATCATTAAATTGCCCCATCCTCGAGTAAAAGTAAAATACCGCATTTTAGATTACCAAAATCGTCACAGGTCTTTTCCTCGATCCCGCCTCGAATAATCGTCTGAAACATGAAACTCAAAAAAAAACATTTTAACGTGCATCACATAGACATAATTAATTTAAAATAATGCATTTAAATAAATCATGCATGGCTAAAACTCATTTTAAATTAAAATAAATTATTTATCAATTAAATAAATGTATGGGTTATACGTGTAATGAATTTGGGCATTACAGTTCCTCCCCCACTTATAAAAATTTCGTCCTCGAAATTAAATCTTACCAAACAACTCCGGGTAGCGAATCCTCATGTCCGCTTCTGACTCCCAAGTGGCTTCCTCCACTGATTGGTTCAGCCACTTGACTTTGACCAACTTGGTCACCTTGTTCCGAAGTCTACGCTCCTGTCTGTCTAGGATTTGGACGGGTCTTTCCTCATAAGACAGGTCTCGAGCCAACTGCAACGGTTCATAGCTCAACACGTGCGAAGGATTAGCTAGGTACTTCCTCGGCATCGAGACATGGAACACATTGTATACCCCGGCCAGATTCGGTGGAAGGGCAACACGGTAAGATAGTGTCCCAACTCTGTCAAGAATCTCAAAAGGTCCAATAAACCTCGGACTCAGCTTACCTCTTTTCCCAAATCTCATAACACCCTTCATGGGCGCTATTTTTATAAAAAACGTGATCACCTACGTCAAACTCGAGATCTGTTCTCCTCTTATCGGCATAGCTCTTTTGGCGACTCTGGGCGGTCTTCATTCTGTCTCGAATCTTGACCACCACATCTGCAGTCTGCTGAACTATCTCCGGGCCAAGTTCTGCTCTCTCACCAACCTCATCCCAATGAATTGGTGATCTGCACTTCCTTCCATACAATGCTTCGTAGGGAGCCATACCTATGGATGATTGGAAACTGTTGTTGTAGGTAAACTCCACTAGAGGTAGTTTGGATTCCGAAGTCCCCTAAAAATCGATCATACATGCTCGCAATAGATCTTCAAAAATCTGAATCACTCGCTCAGACTGGCCATCTGTCTGCGGGTGGAAGGCGGTACTGAAAAGCAACTTCGTCCCCATGGCTGCGTGTAGGCTCTTCCAAAAGGACGAGGTAAATCTCGGGTCCCTGTCGGACACAATAGAAACTGGGATCCCATGCAATCGAACTATCTCCCTGATATAAAGTTCCGCATACTGCGTCATGGAGAAAGTCTTCTTCACTGGCAGGAAATGTGTTGACTTGGTGAGTCGATCCACTATAACCCAAATAGAATTCGATCCTCTAACTGACCTCGGCAACCCAACCACAAAGTCCATTGTAATATTCTCCCATTTTCACTCTGAGATGGGGAGTGGCTTAAGTATTCCGGCTGGCCTCTGATGTTCTGCCTTCACCTGCTGACAAGTGAGGCATTCAGACACAAATCTGCGGATGTCTAGCTTCATCCCTGGCCACCAATACAAAATCTGCAGGCCTTTGTACATCTTGGTACCTCCTGGATGAATGGAATACGGAGATGCGTGTGCCTCTGACAGAATATCCTCTCTGATCGAATCAACGCTAGGCACCCACATTCTGTCTCTGTATCTCACAATACCATCTGACACTGTGTAGAGTACACTGCCCTTGGCTTCATCCTTCCGCCTCCATTTATGTAACTGCTCAATTGAAGGCTGACTTGCACGAATACGGTCTAGCAGAGAAGATTGGACCGTCAGATTAGACAGCCTCGGAGCTCTGCCCTTGCGATAAACTTCTAAATCAAACCTCTGAATCTCAGACTCGAGAGGTCTCTGCACTAACAAATGTGCTACAACTTCCACTCTCATGCTCAAGGCGTCTGCGACAACATTAGCTTTTCCCAGATGGTGGCTAATTTCGCAGTCGTAGTTTTTACTAACTCCAACCACCGTCTCTGTCTCATATTCAGTTCTTTCTGTGTGAAGAAATACTTGAGACTCTTGTGATCATTAAATATCTGACATTTCTCGCCGTACAAGTAATGTCCCCAAATCTTCAATGCAAAGACAACGGCGGCTAGTTCCAGATCGTGAGTCGGATAATTCTTCTCATGCACCTTCAACTGTCTGGAAGCATAAGCTATCACCTGACTATGCTGCATCAACACTGCGCCTAACCGGAGCTTAGATGCATCGGTGTATAGCACAAAATCTCCCTGCCTTGTTGGCATGGCTAACACTGGCGCTGAAATAAGAACTTGCTTCAACGTATCGAAGCTCTTCTAACATTCATCACTCCACACAAACTTAGCATTCTTCTTGGTCAGTGAAGTGAGTGGCACTGCTATGGACGAAAACCCCTAAATAAACTTACGGTAGTAACCGGCTAAACCCAGAAAATTGCGGATCTCTGATGCATTCTTCGGTTCAACCCAATCTTTAACGGTTTCCACCTTGGCTGGATCCACTTCAACTCCACTGCTAGATACTATGTGACCCAAAAACGCTACATTTTCCAACCAGAATTCACACTTACTGAACTTCGCAAATAACTTGCGACTCTGCAAGGTCTGCAAAACTGTCTTCAAGTGCTGAATATGCTCCTCATGACTCTTCGAGTAAATAATAATGTCTTCAATAAATACTATGACGAACTGATCAAGGTAAGGCTGAAATACTAGATTCATGAGGTCCATGAAAATTTCTGAAGCATTCGTCAGTCCAAACGGCGTTACTAAGAACTCGTAATGCCCATATCTGGTTCTGAAAGTTGTCTTATGAACATCGGCCTCCTTCACCTTCAGCTGGTGATACCCTGATCGAAGATCTATTTTAGAGAACATCGTGGCTCCCTGCAATTGATCAAACAAGTCTTCGATCCTAGGAAGTGGGTACTTGTTCTTTATTGTTACCTTGTTCAACTCTCGGTAATCGATGCACAGCCTCATATTCCCATCCTTCTTCTTTACAAAAAGTACTGTTGCGCCCCACGGTGAGAAACTGGGGAGGATGAATTCCTTGTCGAGAAGCTCCTGAATCTGTTGCTTGAGTTCTAACATCTCAGCTGGAGCTAATCGATACGGTGCCTTAGAGATTGGCACTGTGCATGGCATGAGATCAATCGCAAACTCCACCTCTCTCTCTGGTGGAAGACCTGTGACGTCATCGAGAAAGACGTCTGGGAAGTCTCTGACCACTGGCACATCTGATAGTGACGGAGTGGGTATGCCGATGTCGAAATAACGCTGGCCAAGAAGGCCTGACACCCCTTAGAAATAAGTCTCCGAGCCTGCATGCAAGAGATCATGCGAGGGAAACTTCTCCATCTGGATGGTTCAAACAGAAACTGCTCCATGCCCACTGGTCTAACCAAAACGGATCTCTTCTGAAAGTCGATCAAGACTCAGTTCCTCGTCAGCCAGTCCATTCCCAGTACGATATCAAACTCTGGAATTGGCAAGATGATCAAGTCGGCATACACTAGGTGGCCGTGTAATTCCAGGTCAATGTCTCTGACCACACTAGTAGCTAATAGTTCTTCCCCGGATGGGACTGTCACTGAATAATTCACGTCGAGTCCAATGGTCTTGATATCCAAGTGGTTAGCGAACGTTTCCGAAATAAATGAATGGGTCGCTCCTGAATCTATCAAGGCCTGAGTAGCTATTCACTTAATGAAAATATTACCTGAGAGACGTTAGCACAACACCAAAACTTAAATCCCAAAATTCTAATAGTGGTCTTATACAACAAAAGACACCAAAAACCCCATCTAACATCCTAATAATCCCAATTCAAATATTAATCCCAATTCAAATAAACATGCAAGGCGAAAATTTAATACGGTACGGAATTAAATAAGTTACCCGTCAGCAGTGTAGTGTCTAGGTTCGCCTCCTCTGCATGCATGGCGAACAGCCTGCCCTGAGTTGGCTGCTTCCATTGTGGGCACTCTTTCAGCATGTGGTCTGTAGATCCACATTTATAACACTTTCCTGACCCGTATAAGCACTGCCCCAGATGCTGGCGGTTGCACTTAGGGCACACCGAGAAATTTCCAGGCTTCTGAGGCGCCACCTGCTGCTGAATTGGACCCTTGCCCTTTGGCGGTCCCAGATATGGATTCTTCCCTGGCGGCCCCTGATACGGTTTCTTAAACTGGGGCCTCTGATACTGCTGCTGGTGGTGCTGCGGTGGTGCCTGATAAGGTCTCATTCCCTGCCTGTCCAACTCGATATCCCTCTGATCCTGCTCTGCCGCCAATGCTCTAGACACGGCAACTGCATAGCTAGTAGGACCAGCAACTCGGACATCACGGTGCAAGATCGGCCGCAATCCATCCATGAAATGCCTCAACTTACTCTGGGCATCATTAGCTATCAGAGGTACAAAGTGATACCCCCTTTCGGACTTCCGGACAAAGTTTGCCACGCTGCTGTCTCCCTGTCGCAGCGTCATGAACTCTCTGGTCAGACGAGAACGTACTTCTTCAGTGAAGTACTTAGAGTAGAAAACCTCCTTGAAACCATTCAAAGGCAACACCTGCAAGTTTACTGCCACTGACGCATTCTCCCACCATAGCCTGGTGTCCCCTGTCAGAAGGAACGTGGCACACCTGTCCCTATCTGCATCGGTCAGTTCCATGAAATCAAAGATTACCTCGATGGACTTAATCCATCCCTCAGCTATCATCGGGTCAGTGGTACCCGAAAACTCCTTAGGATTCATCCTCTTGAACCTCTCATACACCGCCTCAGGTCTGGGCCTCTCCCCTGCATCTACTGCAGTCTGGTTCCTCGCAAACTGTGCGAAGAACTGCGTCATACCGGCAAGCATCTGTGCCTGCAAGTCCGGAGGTGGAGGAGGGAAGCGTCTCTCCTCTCCTCTCTAGCCTCTCTATCCTCATCCCTTGCTTCACGGTCGATCACACGTCTAGGAGGCATACTGTTCCAATAATTAATCCAACACGTAAACCCCACATGCATCAACATGATATAGACAACATAAGATGCACGTGCTTGAACTTTAAAATATGCACATTCTGAAATCAGAACTTAATGCTTACTACATAATCATAAATTTGAAACCTTAAAACTTACAGACTTGAGGTGTGACTTCGCGAGCTTCTTGCGACTGGCAGTAGGCATAACACTTTACAAGAACACGGCTCTGATCCCAACTGTAACGTACCGAACTTTTTACTATTAAAATTTGCTGAAGAATTTAAAATTTTCTTAAATAAGCGTGAACATTCAAATTTCGATAAAAGAGATAAAGTGTACGTCTCACAAGTTGTTGCAACCAAAAGATTTGAAATTTAAAGTTTGACCAAAGTATAAAATGTTTTCATAAACTTAAAACATGGCGGTCCTCGGGTTTAGCCTCCCACTTAGTCCAAGCCTGCTCCTTGGTCCCCACCTTCAGTCTCCCCATAAACATCCTCACCTGCATCGATCAAGTCTAGTGAGTCTAAAGACTCAACACGTATAAACTGGAAGTAACAAGTACTACATAATAAAATCACATGCAACTTTAAAATAGAACATACATACTTAAAACTTGAACTTGCATATCAAAAACTTAACATACGTACATACATACTTAGACGTGCCATCGACATAAACTTCTCTTAAACATGCTTGCATATTTGAACATACTTAAGCATACATAACTTCATCATTTTGGGTAGAGGCATGTTTCAAAGCAAGTGACCCATAACATAAGATCTTCGTTCTGGGATGACAGGGACGTATCCACTGCCACATACATGAGATCTCCGTTCATAATTTAACGGGCTGATTGGTCCCCGTTCATGATTTAACGCTTTCCAATCACGATCTAAACCCAGTCATAATTTAACGAGGTGGGTTGTTCCCCGTTCATGATTTAACGCTTTCCAACCCCATACGTAAATTGGTCACAAGACATTTAGCATACCTCAAAAATATAAAAATATTTTTCTTGCACGTCAACATACTTACTTGGCGTTGAGGGATTCGTTGCACCACGATTGGGGCCGCTGCTGCATATACTAACATGAATTTCAACTTAATTTGCATAACCTAGACGTAGGTAATCATGCGCACCCGAATCAATTAAATAGCTTAAGGCATTCTAAAACGCTTGGGACTTGACCTTATTTTAATCATCGTACTAACCCAAGACATGAAACCCCAAAGCAAAATATAAAATTTTACAAAACATGAAGTACACGGACCCCGTGCCTGGGTCCGTGTATGGGTTCGTGTAGGTACGCAAAAGAAATACTCTGGAAGGAGAAGGGACAAGGACCCCGTGCCCAGGTCCGGCTCCGGGTCCGTGTAGACTCGGTAAAACTTGTCGTTCAGAAGAAGAAAGGCACGGACTCCGTGCTCTAGTCCGTGTGGTGGTCCGTGTGGGCTCGGAAAATTGACATTGAGAAGAAAACAAAGGCACGGACCCCGTGCCCTGGTCCGTGTTGGGGTTCGTGTACTTGCTGGAATTGCAAACTCACGAAATTCCAATACATGCAATGCTTATCATCCTAGACTCGATTGTTAGGACCATGAACCGACACCCCGAGACCCATCCTAGTATGCCATAAATCGAATCAAATTCGTACAAACGCCCCAAAGCAACGACGTTCACCCTACGACACATACGACACAAAAGTACGACAAATGATATCAAATCGTTTCCTACGACTTCTAATTAATCCCAGTGCCTATCGACATGAACGAAGCCTCAATAATACTCCCAACATCGTTACTAATATACCAATACGCAGTAACGGTCACTCGTTGATCCCCAACGAAGCCTACAACATTAAAACTTCAAGAACACATCAATACATGATTTTCCGAAAAATGAAGTTTGAGCATTCCAACGAAAAACGTCATAACTCACTCAATTTTTATATAAATATTTCGAATTTACTGTCAAATCGAAGGTATCAAAAAGTTCTACAATTTTTGTGTTGAAAGTTTTCTCAGAATCACGACCGAAAAATCGCAGTATTTAAAAAGACAGCAAAAACGAAAATCTTAGATCTAAAAATGGTTTCAAAAGCGTTCTAAACGTAATTGCTCAAACTTCTACACATCACACATGTATTTTGCGCATAAATAACAAAACAACGTGTAATATGACGAGATCGATGCAGCAATAACAGAATATATGTGCCTTTTGATAATTTGAAATACAGTAACGACGATACCGAAGCGGAGATGGCGCGAGGATTGATTCGGGATGAACGTGGCGCTAAAATCTTTGATGAAACTCAACAAAACTTGCTAGAAATTTAGAGGAGGGGGAGGCTGCACTATTCTCTAATAACCCTAGTGTTTTCTTCTCTCAAAAATATAAAACTTCAATGAATTGTTTGTGTGTGAGTGTTGTGCGGTTTTTAGTGTGTGTAAAAATATGTGTGCGTTTTAATTAGGAGAAAAATTAGTGCTATATAATTAATAAAATTACTAATAAAAAGAGTAACCCACTCTAACTTAAAATCAATTCCTCAATTAAATTAACGCACACAAAAATGCTAATTTTAAAAGTTTTAAACTCTTAAAATTACTAACTAAATGATTTAAGCTTAAAAATGCTAAAACTAAATAAATCATTAAATTGCCCCATCCTCGACTAAAAATAAAATACCGCATTTTAGATTACCAAAATCGCCACCGGTCTTTTCCTCGATCTCGCCTCGAATAATCGTCTGAAACATGAAACTCGAAAAAAAAACATTTTAACGTGCATCACATACACATAATTAATTTAAAATAATGCATTTAAATAAATCATGCATGGCTAAAACTCATTTTAAATTAAAATAAATTATTTATCAATTAAATAAATGTATGGGTTATACGTGTACTGAATTTGGGCATTACATGTTATGGATACGTTTATGCTATGACATGTTATGTTTAAGTTCATGCGTTTAAGATCATGAGATGTATTTTAATTACAGTATTTTTCACTGTTGCATGTTATGTATATGTACTTGTTATCATCGGTTCAGTTGTGCTGGTCTTTAGGCTCACGACGTGTGAATGATGCAGGTCAGCATGATAAAGTTGAGACTGGAGGTGCCGAAGACTGAGTAGGCGGAGCTGGGTGGTCGCACGTTAACCCGAGGACCATATGTTTTTCGCATTATATGTTGATGAGTCAGGATTGAAACATTGTTATTTTTATTCATTTTCATATTTTACTACGTTGATGATTTAGCAGGATTTTGGATGTTACATTTGAGTTCCTTTAAAACCATAGTCTAGGAATTTGACGATTTATAATTATTTAACCGCAATATTTTCCTTTAGTAGTGAATGATCTTTTTAAATGTATGTGTTGATTGTAATTTTCGAAAATAGCTTAAAAAAAACTGTACTAGACGTCTCAACCTTTATGTTAATTTGATTTTGTTTTTGAAATGTATACATATGTTTATAAAAATTTGATGGACATAATATATTTTTCCAATTCGATAAATGATTTATTCTTTTCTATTTTTTTTGATATGAGAAAGCAATTTTTAAACTGTTTAAAGACACTGTTATGTTTTGAATTTGGAGAATTTCGATGTTCGATATGTTTTATTATAACCATGATATGGTGAAATATAGTAACGGTTAACACGAGCTCTCTTCTTACAGGATTAACAAATAGGGCATGTTCTTCGTTATGATCGATCGACTCCAACCTACTGAATATTTCACAAAATACTCACTCCTTACCCTCATTACCCAGATAAGAACGAAAAACAACTAGGCAATGATGATGAAACGACCTCGACTTTTTTTAAAAAAAAGAGAACTCAAAATACTAATTTAAATACTTAACATTTTCCTAACCATAATAAATTAACATTTAAAATCTTAAGTGTATAGAATAAATCCTAAATCATCAACTAACCAAAATCCTATATTGACATTCACAAAGATAAACTAAGAATAAAATAAAGCATAAAAATATCTCTAATAAAATCAATAACAATAATCTTTAAATCTTATATCTATCTAACAAGCTAGTGCGAAAACATAAATGTCCCTCTGGAGTGTACTGCTGAACTCGATCCACTCAATCTCAACGCCTCCCATAAAATCATCAAATCATGCATCATCCAACCTAGTGAGTCTAATGAATCAGCACGTTCTAAACATGAGTAGCAAATAATACATATACAATCACATGCATTTAAAAATCATACTTTTATTTAAGATAACTTTTGAACATAGAAAAACCATTTAAAATCATTTAAGCATAATTAAATCATTTAAAAAGAATTTAAGCATAAATCATATATCATAAATCATTTTAATCGTAAAGCTTTCAATCATATATCATTTTTGGTGAAGTTTGATACTTGAAAGTGACTAGTTTTTATCCTCTAGTCGACTGATCAGTCTTCAGCCCCACATGACTCATGGAGGTGGGCAATAGAAGCCCGAAATTCGTACTTGAAAATTTGCGGAAAAATTTAAAATTTTCCCTTTAAATAAATAAAATGCCTCATTCAGAAAATAAATAAATAAAAGTTTTGATGTTTAATGTAACAGCGGAATAAAAGTTTTAAATGTCGAAATAGCAGCGGAAGTAAATATCTGTTTCAAAACAACAACTTAAAATAATTCATCATGATAAAAATGAGTTTGCATAAAATAATAAATAAACTGGTAAATGAGGTCCTCGGGTTCCTACTACTGCTAACCCAAGATGGCTCACTGGTCCCCGTCCTCGGTCCCGATCTCATCAGTACCTACAACAATCAAGTCTAGTGAGTCTAAAGACTCAGCATGCATATATCGTAGATAACTAGTAAATATATCATAAAAATTTCATGCCGTGTAAAAATATCATGTCGTAAAGCATAACGTGAAAATATCTTGTCATGAGTACGTGCATAACTGAACTGAAAGTCGTAAGTGAAATGTTTGTTCGATAGAGCACTGTCATGAAATAGCATATAATAATTTCTGTTGAGAATATGTTCTACGCAAGTGGCCCATAACGTGAAATGAATCGTTTGATCAGACTAAACCACAGTATACTGGGCGGTAGAGATCATCACAGCCCTTGGACTGGATATCTGTACCCATACATGAACATGAACTGAACCGGTCAGTGACCACCGGATGAAGTAATAATCCCATGATAAGCTGCAATCCCATGAACGTGAAGTGGCCACAAGCAATATCGTATATATCTCAAAAGTGAACATTTTATATTTTTATGCACGTAATATAATTAAATGTCCTGTATTATTTTACCGAATGAGTTGGATCGTTCCCAGGCTCGCTGTGACCTAATTCTTACATGAAAAATATGCAAACGATTTTTTTTTTTAAAATAACTTAGTCATTGAACCCAAAAACGGGCCAACTAGACCAACACCTAAATTTCTAACCATGACTCCGTACCAACCCGAACCAACATCGAACCTTCAATTAGTCATGATTAAAAAACACCTAAAATGATGAAATAATACTCCTAAAAATTGTGCAAGTCGAAATTTGGCAAATGGAGGCCAAAACATGAAACGCTCTTTCGAGAGTCACTTTGGCACATTGCACCGTAAATTCACGTACGACCTCTAAACTTAACCGAATCAAGAACAGCCAAAAACATGACCTTCCTAACTTGATAAGGTACTGTCCAGTCCAAGGCCATAGGCTAAAAGCCAACCAAGTACTCAAACGAGCCTCTGAACCAAAGCACCAAGTTGCTGTCCAGAATTACAGCAGCAGCGCTTGCGCTTGCATCGCTTCGTTTGCGAGGCTATTGGCCATTGGGGCTTGAACCACCAACTAGAGCCTCTTACCAACATCCTAAGGTATGATTTGAACCATGGCTAAGGGCCCTAGGCCAACCACAATTCCAGCCAACACCTACGACAATACAAGCTTCACCCGAGAACACACACATGGCACGCGTGGGGGTGTTGCTTGTTTTGCTGTAAAATGAAGGATCCAATGGCTATAAGGTTAACCATGGTCCATGGTAGACATGCTAAGGTGTTGTATGAGTCATGGCTAAGGGCTAGAAGCCAACCACAACCCACTTGTCACCTCAAAACCGAAACCCAACACACTCAACAAAAACAAGAATTTTAAAACCGAAGGGGGATGTTCTTGTTTGTTTTGAAAACCGATGGGACCATGAACCAAGCCATGAAAGGGCATCTTGGTCACGTCCTAAACATGTCAAGAAAGGATTCTAACCATGGCTATATCCCTTAGGGCAGCCATGATCAGAATCTTCACCTTAGACAAGAAACATGCAAATCGGGACACAAAATGACATGATGGGGAGTTGCTATCAAAATGTGTTGCAAGGGGGGAAAGGGGCTGCAACTAATGGACTACCACCTTCCTAGCACACCCTATAACATGACCATAAGCAGCCTTGAGCCCCTGGAAATCAAGCCAACCCTGAAACAACAAAAACATAAAAACTGTGAAGAACAAGTGGGGACCGAAATTCTGTGTAGATTTTTCTTTGAAAGTTGCTGTCCAATTTCGGTTTTGCCATGGAAATCATGAAATTATGCATGGCTTATACGTAGTCTGATTTATCGGGTTCTACAACTCCCCCCCCCCCCCCCCTAAAAGAAATTTCGTCCCCGAAATTCGCTTATCCTTGATAAACAAAAAGTTTAGACTCTTAATTCTAGAATCCTAATAATCCACGCTTCCGATGCGCTATTCTGATAAGATAAATATTAAGCTGTCCTTACGTCTCCTCAATCCTAAATAAAGTTGTCTACCAAAATCCTCGTTTGTAAATCGCAACTTAAAACAACTTATGGTGACTTAGTTCTATTCAACTATAGCCCCGAATTTTGACTTATCCTGCAATTCCTCATACTAGAGATGGATGTCCAAATTTAACGCACCTTACTTTCCTTATAATATACCCAAGATGTTCATTGTCCTATTATATTCCAATATTGAAATCTTAACAGCATCCCTTCTTAACTTTATTGACCTCAAGATATGTTAAAGCTTCAAGTCCAAGTATTGACATTTATGCAGTTCGACTTAGAAGATCTTAGTAAAGCACTTAAAAGTTAAACTTTATCTCAACCCCATAATAATATTAGACTAAGATCCTTGAATCGAATCTTTACCTTACCGCACCAAACTTACATAACCTGAATATTTAGAAGTACATCCCAATATAATGTTGATGCAAATCTTAAGTTCGAGTAGTCTTAATCCATAAAACCCAAAATATACGATACCGATCTTCCACCTAAATAATAAAATTATTGTTGCACCAATTACATGCTTAAACTATTTCTTTTCAATTAGAATAAAGTTGAGACCTAAGACCCTCGGACTTTCCTTATTGAAGCGAATGTCGCATTCTTACGTATCCTTAATGCTTAATTAATGCTAGCGTATAAAACTTAATAAGTTCTCCTATGATAATGATGGTCTAACTCTAATCAATCAACTTCACTTATAACCCATAAATTCTAGAATCCTCATATCAAGATTTCAGATTTCTTACTCGATAAAAAATCTTAATATTCGTTCATTGATAACCTATGATGAACACAACTCGTTTCTTTTGGTTTTATTTCACCCAAAATTTTCGTACGAACACCTATTTCATAAACTTAAAATTCAAGCTTACGCGACACAAATAGTATTAGATAGCATAATCCCAACACACATATTCATTTATTCTCAAGTTTCTCAATGACTTTCAAAAATTTTTTAAACCAGGTGTCTACCTCAAATTTATATGCGTCTATCAAGTAATCTATCCATCGATCGTACCCAATTTTTTTTTTTTTTTTGAAAAATTAAATTCCAACAAAGGTATAATTTTAACTCTTAAGATCATGATTAAAAATTATGATTCATCAAACTTAAATTCCCAAATATATATATATATATATATTTTTAGCTCCATATCTATTCTTATAACTTAACTAACTGATCAACTTTATCTTAAATTGTTATCACTCTAAATTCTTAATTTATCACAGTATTAATTCACTAGAGCTTAAACTTTCAAGCCAGATGTTGATTCATCCTACAATGCACTTGGTTACCATTCCTTATAACCTTATAACCCAATTGTTTTAAGGTTCTAGATATCCCTTCGAACCTAAATCATCAAATTTCTTATCCTTTAAACCATTCGCTTCTCACTTACTGCTAACCAAGTCCCCAAGTTTCTTAAAAATTGCAAAATTAGTTCTTACTTTCCTCGAATATTATCCGATTCGTCCTTAATCTCGAGAATCCAACAATTACCCATAAGTTGTTGGCGTTCCTAATTCCATTCTATAGGTTTCCCGTAACATAAAGTTCAATGATCTTAAGCTTATTAAACCAAAAATCAAATTTCATAACCTCGAAAATTACTGATTTAACCCAATTGTTCCTCTAAAGTTCGAATTTAATCCTCAAAAATTCAGAATTTGCAATTTGGCCCTTAAAGTTCTCGAAATTTATCATTTTGGCCCTACAACCCTACGAAATTTGCATTTCTGGTCCCCATAAAATTTTCAATTTTAGCCTCATTAAACCTTAAAATTCTCAAAACTCAGAATTTAAACCCAAAATTCGATAAACTCGAAAATAGTCTCTTAGAATTTTATTTTTGCACTTAGGTCCTCAATTATTAGTTATTACAATTAGGTCCTTAAAATTCTCAATTCTTGCAATTCAATCCTTAAATCCAACTGGGTAGAGCATGCATCCGAAATAAATTCTACGTTTTTATACTTCCAAATATAGTTGTAGTCCCAAATCATTAATCCTTACATGGAATTCTCAAAAACTAACTAAACTTGCAACTGCGAACCATCAGTAGTTTCTTAGAAAATCTACAAGTCCCAAGAGCATTTATAATCTTCAAGATTAACTTATGATCCAAAAAATAGAACATCAATACTACTAGCCACAAAAAAATCAATATAAACAATCCATTATTTCTTTAAATTTAAGTAAGTAGTGCATAATTAAAGTCTTGACACAAAAAATTTCATGAAAACATGCTGTTAAAATATTTCATGCTTTAAACGAAATGCGTGAACGTAAATCTTACAGACCGAAGACGTGAATTCGTGAGCTTCTCGAGATCAGTAGTAGTAAAACCCTTTACAAGAACAAAGGCTCTGATACCAGCTGTAGAGGCCCGAAATTCGTACTTGAAAATTTGCGAAAAAATTTAAAATTTTCTCTTTAAATAAATAAAATACCTCGTACATAAAATAACTAAATAAAAGTTTTAAATGTCGAAATAGCAGCGGAAGTAAATATCTGTTTCAAAACAACAACTTAAAATAATTCATCATGATAAAAATGAGTTTGCATAAAATAATAAATAAACTGGTAAATGAGGTCCTCGGGTTCCTACTACTGCCGTCTCAAGATGGCTCACTGGTCTCCGCCCTCGGTCCCGACCTCATCAGTATCTACAACAATCAAGTCTAGTGAGTCTAAAGACTCAGCATGCATATATCGTAGATAACTAGTAAATATATCATAAAAATTTCATGCCGTGTAAAGATATCATGTCGTAAAGCATAACGTGAAAATATCTTGTCATTAGTAATTATAAATACGTGCATAACTGAACTGAAAGTCGTAAGTGAAATGTTTGCTCGATAGAGCCCTGTCATGAAATAGCATATAATAATTTTCTGTTGAGAATATGTTCTACGCAAGTGGCCCATAACGTGAAATGAATCGTTTGATCAGACTAAACCACAGTATACTGGGCGGTAGAGATCATCACAGCCCTTGAACTGGATATCTGTACCCATACATGAACATGAACTGAACCGGTCAGTGACCACCGGATGAAGTAATAATCCCATGATAAGCTGCAATCCCATGAACGTGAAGTGGCCACAAGCAATATCGCATATATCTCAAAAGTGAACATTTTATATTTTTATGCACGTAATATAATTAAATGTCCTGTATTATTTTACCAAATGGGTTGGATCGTTCCCAGGCTCGCTGTGACCTAATTCTTTCATGAAAAATATGCAAACGATTTTTTTTTTTAAAATAACTTAGTCATTGAACCCTAAAACGGGCCAATTAGACCAACAACTAAATTTCTAACCATGACTCCGTACCAACCCGAACCAACATCGAACCATCAATTAGTCATGATTAAAATACACTTAAAATGATGAAATAATGTGTGAAGGGCCTAAAACTCCTTTCTTGAAAATTTGCGGAAAATTAAAAATTTTCTTTTTAAAAGAACTTAAATGGCCTCATTCATAAAATCACTGGTGAATCAAGTTCAATATTTCAAAATATTGCAGCGGAAGAAAATTAAAGTTTTGCCAACAACAACGATTTAAAAATATCCAACGACTGATAAAATTGTTTGCGGAAAAAAATAACAATTGCTGCTCTGAGGTCCTCGGGTGCCACTACTGCCGACCCAAGCTGGCTCACTGGTCCCCACCCTCGGCCCTGGCCTCATCAGTACCTACAACAATCAAGTCTAGTGAGCCTAAAGACTCAGCATGCATATATCGCAGGTAACGAGTAAAAATCTGAATTTAAAAATATGCATGAGTTAACATATCCTGTCCTGAGGCATACTGAAAATATTCTGTACTAAGCAATTATAATACGTGCATAACTGAACTGGAAATCACTGTAAAAATATTTGCTCCTTGGAGCCTGTACTGAAATATCTGGTAAAATTTTCTGTTGAGATTATGTTTTACGCCTGTGGCCACTGCACTAAGCTGAACTGATCGGTAACTGGCTACCGGGGAGGCTGAAACTGAACTGAGCTGGCCGGTCACTGGCGACCGGGTGGTACCATACTGAACTGATCGGTCACTGGCGACCGTATAAAATAACACTCCCACATAGTGAATGAACCACAAGCCATATCGCATAAATCTCAAAAATAATCATTTTCTATTTAATGCACGTAAAATAATTAACTGGCATAATGAAAATGTCCTGTAATTTTACCAACTGGATTGGATTGGATCGTTCCCAGGCTCGCTGCAACCTAACTGTGCCATGAAAAATATGCAATAGCTTAAACTTGACCAACTACGCAATTTACGTTCAAAAGATGCGACTATGACGCCTAATGACTTCGCATTTAATCATGACTCCGAGCCAACTTGAACCAACACTGAACCGACGTATAGTCATGATTAAAATACGCTGAAAAATCATAAAATAATGCTCCTAAAGTGATAGGGTCGAAATCTAGGTGGAATGGAGGCCAAAACACGAAACGCTCTTTCGAGAGTCAACTTGGCACATTGCACCGTAAATTCTCGTACGACCTCAAAAATGATCCAAATGACAAACGGTCAAAAACATGACCTTCCTAACTCAATGAGGCACTGTCCAGTCCAAGGCCATGGGCTAAAAGCCAACCAAGAACTCGAACGAGCCTCTGAACCGACACAGCAACTTGCTGTAATTTCCAGCAGCTGCGCAACTACAAGACTTGCATTGGTTTCGAGACTATCGGCCATTAGGGGAGTGAACTACCGACCAGAGACTCTTACCAACATCCCAAGGAATGATTTGAACCATGGCTAAGGGCCCTAGGCCAGCCACAATCCGCATCACACCATAACTCAACCGAAGGGTCCAACCGAGAGCAACGTGCATGCGTGTGTAGTGTTTATGCTATGATCGATGTCTCGTGTCGTTCCAATGGCCATTTGATTGACCATGGCACGATCTAGACATCTAGGAGCATGATATGAACCGTGGCTAAGGGCCATAGGCCAACCAAGATCCATACCAAGCAACCAAAAGAAACGAACCAAAAGCTGTCCAACCGAAGTAGCCGAAGGGGTATAGGGGCTGTTGTGATGTTTTTATTAAAAACCGATGAACCATGGACCAAGCCACCAAAAGGGCAACTTAGTCACATCTTAGAATTTCTAGGGAAGTGATCCAACCATGGCTATAGGCCCTTGGGGCAGCCAAGATCAGATCCTTCCTCCATGACAAGAAACTGAATTTTCGAACAACATTTTCTGCACCTATGGGGACTTGCTGTCATTCTGAATTTCCAGCAAGCATGGGGCTGGTTTGAATGGACCAACATGGTCCTAATGCATCCTACTACATGTATATAAGCCGCCTTGGGAGCCTGGAGTCGATCCAATACCTGAAACTCACAAAACAAAAGAAACCGTGAAGCTTGCCAAGGAAATCGAAAATTCTGCATGTGTGGTTTCAAAATGTTTTGACATGGATCTCGATTTTTACTTGAATAAACATGATCATGTACTGAAAAATAAATGATAATATGACTTGATTGAGGTTTGAAAGAAATCTAGACATGCCAGGTTTCGTTTCGAAAGAAAACGAACGAAACAACGACGACGCGGCACGGAGGAGGTGGAGCGCTTCTCTTTTCTACCTTACCTTGCTCTCGATTTTTCTCTCTTCTTTTTGGCTAGGTACCTCACGATTTTTCTACTGAAAATGACTGTGAATTCACTCTGAATTTTCGAAAAGGAGAGGGGGGGGGGGGGGGGGGGGGAAATGGTTAGGAGGGTGAGGGAAGTGGGTGCAAGATTTAAGGAAGATCCAAGACCAAGTCTTCCCAAATTTGAATTTTGAATTATGGTTTGATATCAAATGAGTTGGTGGATGCTTCTAGGAGGTAGTGGCCGAATTCTCTCTTGATTCTAGACTAGGATATGTCCATTTATTTAATTAAATTGTGCTCCCAAAAATCCTAAAATTATCCTACTAATTACATGCAAAGAATTGGTCAAAGTTGATGAGTTGGAAAATGAATCTTCTAGCAACTAAGGGTGGCCGAAAAATGCATGATAAAATAAAGGGAAATGTTGATTATCTAGTCAACTAATAATCCTTGAAAGCCTTACTAATCCTTTAAATAATTTAGTGAGCTAACCCCTTAATTAAATAACTTAAATGAGTTCATTTCTTAATCACCTCAAATAATTAAATTAAATCCTCAAACCTCCCTTTCTAACTTAAATGAACTTGGTTGCTAGCTAAATTAACTTCTGAAAATATTTCTCGAATCTTAAATTCTATCTCAAAACTCCAACTCCGGTCCGGCCTCACTGAAATAACTGAAATGCTAAAAATCAAACTACTGAACTGAAATAATAAAATAATTAACTTCAAATAAATGCATTTAAAATAATCATGCAATGAAGTCAATTAAATTTAAAAATCTAAAATTATGCACGGCTTATACGTCTACTGACTTACGGGTTCTACATAATGCACCTAAAAATTGTGCAAGTCGAAATTTGGCAAATGGAGGCCAAAACATGAAACGCTCTTTCGAGAGTCACTTCGGCACATTGCACCGTAAATTCTCGTACGACATCTAAACTTAACCGAATCACAAACAGACAAAAACATGACCTTCCTAACTCAATGAGGTACTGTCCATTCCAAGGCCATAGGCTAAAAGCCAACCAAGAAGTCAAACGAGCCTCTGAACCGAAGCGCCAAGTTGCTGTCCAGAATTACAGCAGCAGCGCTTGCGCTTGCATCGCTTCGTTTGCGAGGCTATTGGCCATTGGGGCTTGAACCACCAACCAGATCCTCTTACCAACATCCTAAGGTATGTTTTGAACCATGGCTAAGGGCCCTAGGCCAACCACAATTCCAGCCAACACCTACGACAATACAAGCTTCACCTGAGAACACACACATGGCACGCGTGGGGGTGTTGCTTGTTTTGCTGTCAAATGAAGGATCCAATTGCTATGAGGTTAACCATGGTCCATGGTAGACATGCTAAGGTGTTGTATGAGTCATGGCTAAGGCCTAGAAGCCAACCACAACCCACTTGACGCCTCAAAACCGAAACCCAACACACTCAACAAAAACAAGAATTTTAAAACCGAAGGGGGCTGTTCTTGTTTGATTTGAAACCCGATGAGACCATGAACCAGGCCATGAAAGGGCATCTTGGTCACGTCCTAAACATCTCAAGGAAGGATTCTAACCATGGCTATAGCCCTTAGGGCAGCCAAGATCAGAATCTTCACCTTAGACAAGAAACATGCAAATCGGGACACAAAATGACATGATGGGGAGTTGCTATCAAAACGTGTTGCAAGGGGGGAAAGGGGCTGCAACTAATGGACTACCACCTTCCTAGCACACCCTATAACATGACCATAAGCAGCCTTAAGCCCCTAGAAATCGAGCCAACCCTGAAACAACAAAAACATCAAAACTGTGAAGAACAAGTGGGGACCGAAATTCTGTGTAGATTTTTCTTTGAAAGTTGCTGTCCAAATTCGGTTTTGCCATGGAAATCATGATCATGTAATGTTTTAAAATACTTATATAACTTGATTGAAGAGCAAAGAAATAATATAAACATGCCTGGATTTGTTTTGAAAGAAAACAAACGATTACGACGACGCGGCGCGGAGGAGACGGAGTTGCTTTGCTTTTCTACTTTTCTCTCTTGATTTTCCTTGGACTCTCACGATTTATCTCTACTGAAATGCTCTGAAATTTTCGAAATTATGGAGAGGGAAAATGGCTAGGAGAAATGAAGGGAAGTCTACTAATTAAATGGGTATAGATTGGCAAGGTCAAATCTTTCTATCCTAGAGTTTGAGAGATAAGGGAATTGATTTGATTTGAGGGAGATACAATGAGATGGTGACCGATTTATTTCTTACAAATATGGGTAGGAAAATTGCTTAATTAATAATGATTGAAGATTAAATGGTTAGGGAATTATCTCCCAAGAAAAGATAAGGAAATGAATTAAAGATGAAGGGTTGCAAAATATTTTAAATTCTATCCAAGGAGTGGCCAATTTCTACAAAAAAAATTGAAGGGGAAATATTACTTAAATCATTAATTATTGTTGATTAAAAATGAAGGGATTATCTACCAAGGATGGATAAGGAAAGAATCAAAGTTTGTGAGTTGTCAACTAAATTCAAATCTTCTACAAAGGGGTGACCGAAAATCTTTTAAATAAATGAGGTGAAATATTACTTAAATCTTGTATTTTAAATCTTTAAAGTTTTATCTACCCATTAGGTATTTTAGCGAATTAATAAATTAGTTTAGGATGGTAATTATCTTGCATGCATGGCTAATTCTTTAAGTTAAATTACTAACATGTTAAGTTGAAATTCCTTAATTAAAATAAGCCTAGATTAACTTATCTCAATTGGTCACATATTTTAATTTAGGCTTTTAAATTAAATTATCGGACATAAAGGAACTTATTTACTACTTATCTCAAGTTAATTAAATAAATCCTTAAACATTTTTTTATTTTAAAATGACTTGTTATTTATCTTAAATAAATTCTAGGAATGTTTTCTTAATATTAAATTTTATCTCAATACTCCAACTCCAGTCCGGCCTCGCTTATTTAACTGAAAAGATAAAACTAAAATTATGCGATTTAAAATAAATAATCATGACTAAAAACTTTAAAAATGCTTTAAATAATAAAGAAATCATTTTTAATTTAAATACTAGAAATTATGCATGGCTTATAGTAGTCTGATTTATCGGGTTCAACATGGGCACTAGGCTCCACCATGGAAATACGATCGTCGGGGTCCTCTGGGGCCTTTTCCCATATACGGGGTCTCTCTGGGGCCTTGGCCTGTAAATAGGGTCACTCTAGGGCCTTGGCCCGTATATGGGCTCCCTCTAGCTTTGACCCTCACGATACCTTCCAAAAATCATACAAGTTCACCGTTCCCTCAAAACACGGATCCCCCACACATCATATATCATTTGTCACAGTCAATTCACATCCCTCAAAAATATTTTTCCTTTTCTTCAAAAATCATAAAATAACATAACTTCCAAAAATAGCATTTTAAATAGTATATATTGCACAGCTTTACCATGAATCATAAAATATCAAATTTTCATAAAAATCGTCATTTTAAATCATATAATATCATTTAACATGCATTATGATCCTTCGGGACGCTGCCAAATTTTCACGTATTTTCCTAAGTGTAAAATTACCATTTTTCTCTTAGACGTAAAAATTCTCGATTTTATATTTTTCTCACTTTTAATGACATGGGCTTATCCCAAATAATTATTTAAGATTAAATCTAATTTTTTATAATTTTATTAAGCTTAAATCTAAGTGTTTCAAAAAATTATTTAATTAGTGTTTCGTGAGTCGATTAAATCCTGTATAAATTCAGAACTCAATATTTTTTTCTCAAATTTTAAAAATAATATTTTTATTACCTATTCTACCCTTGTGAGTCATGAACCACACCCGTGGACCCATAGTTCCAATTTTATTATTTAAATCTCGTTTTTTACCCTTTTATGACAACACCGAGCCATCTTCCAAAATATTCGAGCCATGGTCGAGCCACCTCAAGCCAAACCCAAGCCAACCCACCTAGGCACCTTCCTGACCAATCCCAATCCATATAACATAGCCCTAGCTCGCTCAAACACTCCTGGAACCGAGACCTTATTCTGCGCATGGCTTGAAACTCACGCCTATAGACTCCTAGTGACCCTAGGACTCCTCCAGCCAACCACCACCAAGCCATCATGACCCTAACTGACCCTGGACCACGCCCAGACCCAATGAAGCTCCTGCCCTGCGTATCAAGCCACACGAACAGCCCCAACCCCCAGCAACAACCTGCGTTCCTCTAAGCTCTCTCACGCCTCTCTCGTTTTGCTCGAGCCAGCAGCGAGCCCCGCCGCTCCACCCCTGTTCCGACCCCTGCCCATAACCCTAGGACCATGATGGCCCAACCTGGCTCGCCCCCAGGCCATCCGCACTCCTTCTCTTCTCCTGAACTCCCCTTGCATGTGTGGGGGAGAGTCCCACTTCACGTGGCCTCTTCCCCAGCCCTTGAATCGCGCCATAGACCACCTAGGACTCTTCTGAGGACCTAAACAAGACCCTTAGGACCCAACCTCCAGACCAGGTTGAGCCTCACGTGCCCATGCATCCTAGCCAACCCCATGACTCAAGTGCAACCCAACAAAAACCGACGGTCTCTTACTTAACCAACCATTCCTACTGTTCCAGCTTGTTATTTCCTTTAATTTTTGTCATGTTTTGTTCATATTTTATCAGGTATTAGCAGCATTTCTCGTTGGGAATCATAACGTTCTTCAAAACGTAAATAAAATCATTAAAACTTTTAAAATACGTTTCATATCGTAAAATAATCGAACACCCATCTTTTTGAATCATAGTCAATTAACACACACATATTATGATTTGTATGATGTTCAAAAGGGTTTATAAAACGTGCCTTTGCGTTTATAACGCTCGAATATACGATCGTAGGCGAGGGTGCGATGTTGGACGACCGGACGACGAAGAACACAAGCCTTCTTCATCCCCAAAAATCTCGAAATTATTGTAGTGTGTGTGAGGTTTATTTTGGCTGATTGAAAGTAAAATTATGGGGTTCTGAGAGCCTTGGTAACATATTTATAGATTTAAACAACATGGTAATGAGCTTTAGTTTTAGGCTTGCAAACTTAAGGGTAATTGGGCCTTCTTTAAATAATTAATTTGGGCCCAAAAACACTTAATTAATTAAATAATAAAATTTTATAAAATTATTTTCCCAAAAGTAATATTTTTGATCTTTTAAAATTCTTTGTTTTTCCAAAACCGGCTTGCCGGAAAAAATCGAAATCGACTCGTAAAATAATTCGAACTCTAACACTTTTAAAAAAATTAAATCATTTTTATTCATATTAGGAAGCCTTGCAATTATTTAATGAAAAATAATTATTCTTGTCTTGGTCGTCTCCGTTCTCCTTTCCCCTACCTATTATCGAATATTTGGGAAAAATCCTTCAATTTCATGAATCATGTCATATTTGTTAGAGTAGGTGTCCGTCGTGGCAAGTGTTGGCCGAGTGTTCACTTTTAAACTCTATGTATAAACAATCTTATTTTAATAATATTTGAAATTATTGTTTTGGCACATCTTTATATGTAAACACATGCTTGTTGCATAGATAAATTCCTTGAATATACAAATAGTAGAAAGAATATGAGATGCTCATATGATGAGTATCATGATACTCATATTTGGAATATTGTATATTCTAAAAGTTTCTAGTTGATTCAGCCGCCGCTAAGAAGGATAAAGACTGCTCGAGCTTGAGACTAGTATCTGCGATGTGAGTACCATGTTTCATTTGTAGGGGACATTCTGATATCCGAGCATGCAGATATGTGCTCCTTGTAGAGTGCACTGAACAATCCTCTATAAATGACTTTCCAAGTGGTTCTCACTTATCGAGTGGAAACGTCCTAGTTTATGGTTTTACACCATTAGTTCTATGACCCGGGACAACATTGAGACTCTATATGCAAGCATTGCACTTTGACTTGTTTACCGACTCATATGGGGTCATCAGGTGGCAAGGTTGGGTGCTATGTCAAAACATATAGGAGTCGATGCATTGTAGTCGGGGATTCACCGCTTACCTTCGGGTATGGATATCCTATGTGATCTCATGTGTATGTAGTTTCAAATATCTGATCAGAGTGTTGGTGGTTATTAAGTAAAGGGTTTCTTAGATTAGACCATCGATGCAACTACGACATGACACATAGTATCGATTCTTTGTCAGCTCTCGATATGCAGTAGTTGTCGAATCGATCGGGATATATGAGTTGAAGGGACCGTTTTGTACGCTAACCATAATATAATGGTTCTTGCAGGCACCATCATTTGTTACCTATGGAATCATGTAGGCGATGCTGCTAGGCGTTTAACATGATTGGTTGGGTACTATCAGACTTGAGTTCTGACGTTCTTATTATCAAGGAGTTGATAAATAAGAATTAAGCGACTGGGGTATGCTCATATAAGGACATGTTTAGTCCTGAATCACATAGAGATGTGAAATCCATTGCTAGTTATATCAATGAACCATTGAGGGTCACACAAGTGCTAACTTTCTAGATTCCATTGAGAAGTAAAATAATACAATGTGTTGAACGGCTTATAAAGAAGTTTATAAGCGCTAAGAAAAATAGAACTATGACTTCTATAAGAGGGTTTTGGGGAATGTAACTCTTAATTTCTGGAAGTGTTCCTAAATTAAAATATGAATCTAATAAATAATGTATTTGAAAATTGTGATTTTCATAAACATTATTATGGACTAAGTTAAATTAATTCAAGTGTTGAATTAATTAAACACTAATGGACCTAGTATGATTCAACATCGATGGGTAAGGCTTGGCACGTAAAGATGAACAACGTCATATTATTGGGTCCTACTCAAACGTAAGACAAAAGTTTACGTAGAGGGTTGCATGGAGATGCAATTGGAAACTACCTTTTAGAAATTATGATTGGCTGATATTATTCGGGATCATAATTTGCTAATTTGACCTTACATACTTACTAAGGAAAGCAGTTTCCTGTTTTCACAAGAGGGTAGTGAAAGATGTCAAAACAGTGAGAGTGAAAATTTATGAAGTAAAAGTCCATACTTTATATCTTACTTAATATTTTAAAATAGTCATTAACATTTATTTGTTCTTATATTTCAGTACAAATTTGACAATGTCTTCCATACACAACCCGTTATCTGCTATACTCGACAAACATATTTTAACCGGACCTAATTACCTCAATTGGCTAAGAAACTTAAAAATGGTCTTGAATTCGGAAAGAATAGCATATACACTGACTGAGTCGCCCCTGTTGAGGCTCCGACTAGCTGCACTCCTGAGGAATTGCAGACTTACAAGGATTGGTGTGACCATGACTTGAAAGCCAAGTGTTATATGCAAGATTCTATAAAAGATGAGCTGCAGAGACGATTTCAGGATGCAAAGAATGCTGATGACATTCATATGCATCTCAAAGAGCTCTTTGGTGAGCAAACAAGGCCTCTTAGGCATGTTACCGTCAAGGAGCTAATCACTTTACGCATGCGAGATAGGGCTTCGGTCCATGAGCATGGCCTAACACTACTAGAAAATATATCATCAACAACACTCCTACGACAACGATTTTTATTAAAACCGTCGTGTTTTTCTTTTAACAACGGTTTCAACAAAAACCGTTAGCGTAGCAAAAAAAAACCAGCTTAGAAACAACGTTTTAAAAAACCGTTGTCTTTGAAGTGTCTACGACATCGATTTTTAAAAACTGTTGCCTATGAGCATGTTTTTTTTGGGCTACAACAATGACTTTTAAAAATCGTTGTCTAATGAGCGTTTTTTTTTGCCTACAATAACGGTTTTTAAAATCCGTTGTCTAAGAGCGGTTTTTTGGGCTACAACTACGGTTTTAACAACCGTTGTCTATGAGGGTAATTTTAGGCTATAACAACGGTTTTAACAACCATTGTCTATGAGCGTTTTTTTTAGGCTACAACAACGGTTTTTAAAAACTGTTGTCTATGATCTTGTTTTTTTGGGCTACGTCAACGGTTTTAAAAACCGTTTACTATATGTGTTTTTGTCAAGGGTCAAAGACAATAGTTTGTTTAAATCGTTGTCTTTCAGCTAGTTTTATAGAACTACGACAACGGTTTTTTAAAACGTTGTTGTTTTTTAGTGTTTTATTTGCTTAACGACAACGGTTTTTGAAAAATCGTTTTCGTAGTTCTAAATTTTTTTAAAAAAATCGGTTACCTGAAACTGTAGCAATATAGCGACGATTTTATGAAACAGTCGCTAATTTAATATTATTAAAACCGTCGCATTTTTACATTAGCGACGGTTTTAAAAAAACCTTCGTAATTTTAAATTAGCGATGGTAAAAACCGTCGCTAATTTAAAAATTGCGACAGTTGATTAAACAATCGTCGCTAATAGCGATGACTTTAGCTTAACCGTCAGTAAGAGCCGTCGCTAATAGCGACCGTTTAAGCCTAAACCTCAAAAACTGTCGCAAATTGTCTATAAATATCCGCGTCGTCTGTCATTTTCTTCCCACACTAAATGTTTCCGTTTTCCACGATTTTAATTTTGCTTCAATTCTAAGTGTTAAGATTATATATTATTAGTTTAGTAAGATTGTAAGTTTTTTTTGTTAGATTTATTAAATTATAAAAGAAATTTTTTTATTTTACGTAAAATAATAGTGACGGCAATCATATGAACAACCGTTGCTAATTAGCGACGGTTTTTTAGAAAAAATGTCGCAATATTTAGTTTAACAATGATTTATCAATGCTACGACAACGGTTTTTCATCGTCGTCTTTAGATGTTTACGACAACGGTTTTTCACCATTGTCTTTGAGTGCAATCTTTAACCACATGACCTTGAACAACGGTTTTACAAGACCTACGACAACTGTTTTTCATCATCGTCTTTAGACGTCTACGACAACGGTTTTTCACCGTTGTCTTTGAGCGCATCCTTTAACCACATGGCTTTTAACAACACTTTTACAAGACCTACGACAATAGTTTTAACCGTTGTCATAGGATTTTTTTGTAGTGTAAAGATGACTAGGCTTGTGGACAAGCTCATTGGCATGTATCTTGTGTTGCCATCGGAGTTGACCACTGACGTGTTGCGCTTGTCACTGCCTAGCTCATTTGATCCTTTTTTGGTGAAGTTCAACATGAACAAGCTAGAACCTACCCTTGAGGAGTTGTTGAATATGCTAGTTACGTTTGAGTCCACCATCAAGAAAGAGAATTCGGTTTTTTATTTGGGTTCTTCATCTAGTACGAAGATTGGTCCACATGGGAAGGGAAAGAAGCGTTATTTCCAACGTCCCAAGAAGAATGTGCCCTTGAAGAGGCAATCTTTGAGTCCCGCTGTGGCAGCGATACCAGTTAAAGATGACAAGACTGTTGATGTATGTCATCACTGCAAGAAGCCTGGACATTGGATGCGTAACTGTAGAAAATATATTGCCCAGAAAGGTTCTGGAAATGGTATGTTCTACATTAAAGTAAACATTCAATTAACTATACTTCTTTGGTATTAGATACCGGATGTGGCTCACATATCTGTAATGATTTACAGGTGATGGGAAGAAGTAGAAGACTTAGGGAAGGTGAGACCTTCTTGATGATGGGCAATGGAGCAAGAGTTGCTGTCAAGGCCGTAGGAGATGTTTACTTATTATTGAACAATGATTTTAAGTTGATTTTGAGAGATGTTTTGTTTGTATCTGAATTGGTGAAAAACATTGTTTCAATTTCTATTCTTGATAAAGATGGATATTCTTGTTTATTAAGCAAAGGTGTTTGCAACATTTACAAGAGTGAATGTTTAATTGGTATTAGAGAACTTGAAAACGATCTCTATAACTTAAAATTGAAAGATATTTCACTAAACAATGTCCAAAAAATAACAACAACAAACAAGTGAAAACAAGATACTCTAAATTTGGCACAATTATGGCATGCTCGATTAGGACATATTTCCCTAAGAAGGATGAACAAGCTAGTGGGAGTGGGCATGTTTGATATGTCTGATATTAATTCTCTCCCAACTTGTGAATCCTGTCTAAAAGGAAAGATGACCAAAATTCCCTTCAAGGGCCATATGGAGCGAGCCAAAGAATTATTGGATTTGATCCATACCGATGTGTGCGGTCCACTTAGCATCACCACTAAGAATGGACATGCCTACTTCATCACCTTAACCGATGAATTCTCGAGGTATTGGTATGTGTATTGATGAAATACAAATATGAAGCCTTTGAAAGGTTCAAAGAATTCAGAAATGAAGTAGAGAAACAATTGGGACGAAGCATTAAGTCAAGAGTATCTTAGGGAGAATGGGATTCTCTCGCAGTGGACTCCGCCTGCTACACCGCAGTTAAATTGTGTTTCGGAGCATCGTAACCGGACTTAGAATATGGGGTTGCCCTGCTTATGTGAAGCAAGTGGTGGGAGATAAATTGGATAGTCGATCCATTTTATGTTACTTTGTGGGATATCAAAGGAATTCAGTTGGATATTATTTCTATCATCCCCAATAGACAAAGGTGTTTATTACTAGGAATTCAACATTTTTGGAAAAGTAATTTCTATTGGATAGAAAATGACTGATAATAGAACTAGAAGAGGTTCGAGAGACACCCACAATTGAAGAACCCACGATTTAAAAATAACCAATGCCATCCAAGTTCAAACGTAAACATAAACGAGTAAAGATCGTAATATCATCAACGTATAAAAAATTTTAACTCCTCTCAAAAATCATAAATCAAATGCGGAAAAACATGCAGTCCTCGGGCTATGTCACCGCACCAGAGCTGCATGCCTACTCAGAGTTCAGCACCTCCAGCCTCCTCAGCATCAAAGTCACTAGCATCACACACGCCTAGTGAGTCTAAAGACTCAACACACCTGTACCATGAATAAAAAGTACATATACATGGCACACAACAGTGAAAAATATCATATTCAACATATCTTTCATGAACTTAAAAGCATAACATAAACGTGTCGTGTAAAAGCATATCATGTCAAATCATGTCATCTCGTGTCATCACATATGTATACATTTTCATTTATTTGAATTCAGTTCATTAGTTGTGATTTTCGTATAAGCTCTATCATATAAGCTCTGTTTGATGGATCTATCTACGTATAACCACGGTACCGGGCAGCGGGGACATCAGCGACAGCATTACCCGTCCACTGAGCCTTGGCCTCAGCTCATCATATCTCATGTCATTGTATACATATACATCATCAGTCATAACCAATTCTCATCCTTCAAAAATATCATCATATTCACCACTTAATAAAACATCCAAATATGTAAATTTTTCTTTAAAACCAAGCATTCACCGTAATTTATCCTAATTTCATAAAAATCATAAACTTGATGCATAAACATTACAAAAATGATAAAATGTGCTTAGGGCGATGTCAGGACCAAAATCTCGCCCCGGGTGCAAAATGACCATTTTGCTCCTAGAAACCCAAAAATTTATCGTTTTACCCCTGGACCTCTAAGATTGACCCGAAGCTTACAAAACTCCTTAAAACATACCAAAAAATAGTTAAAATCATTCTTAGATGTAAACTCGAGCCCATTTCATAACTTAACCAATTCGTTTTATAACTTGGACCGGGGTCCCGGTTTTAACCCGAATCGACTTAAAACTTAACTAAAATTTACCCAACTTTTAACCACACCTTATAAACACTTAAAAGGTCCTAAGAACCCCAAAACAAAGCTCTTAAACACTCGAACTACTCCTGACCAGCTGCTGAAAAAATCCAGCAACTTCCCTTAACTACAAATTGCATCACTTCCTATTCTTGCGCTCTAACCTACACCTGATTGATCCAGCCCCGAATCAACCCTCCTTAGACCATCCTAGGACCCCTCTGGCCCAAAGGAACCACGACTACACTGAAAGAGGATCGATTAAGGTGCCCGAATGCGCAACAGAAGTTTCAAAAATTGTTTTTAAGGCTAAAATCGAGCACCTCATGTACTAGTGTGTAGCAAATACAAAAACACAAAATATGTCATACATAGTGCGTTAAGAATATTACCTATCAATCACAAGGATTGATGTTATGGCACCAACTAAGGTGTAAACACCTTAGCTCTTGATGACAAGACAATCATCAAGCTCTCCTTTCTTCAAAATTAGGCCCACCACCAACTAGCTAGAACCCCTTTTATTTTGCACTAGAAAAATAAGAGGATTTTTCTTCTGAGAAGTATCTTCTTTCCTCAACAATTGAAGAAGAAAATTGAGAGAAAAATGAAGGAAAATGGCATGAAAAATTTTGGCCAAAGTGATGGGTAGGAGAGAAGGGGAGAAGCTTTCTTGGTCCTTGAAAAAATGATAAAGGTACATGAGCATGCCATGCAATATTTTTTAATGAAAAAGTAGTCCCCAACTCTTCACCTCCCAAGCATGCAATTTAAATGGGCTTTTAACATTTACAAAGCCCATGGACTTTAGTTTAAATGTCTTAAACACAATAGAGACCATTTAATCTTTACTTGATATTACTCAAGTCCACTAGTTTAATAATTATTTTTAATTGGGCTCTACAAGGCCCAATGTTATTTAATTAATTTAACACTTGAATTAATTTAATTATTTGGACTCTACAAGGCCCACAAAGTGTTTAATTAATTCAACACTTGAATTAATTTAATTTAGTCCATAATAATGTTTATGAAAATCACAATTTTCAAATACATTACTCGTTTGGCCAACTTTTAATTTAGGAACACTTTCTCAAATTAAAGGTTACATTTTCCTTATAGAAGTCATACTTCTATTTTTATTTACGCTTATAAACTCCTTTATAAGTCGTTCAACACATTGAACTATTTTACTTCTCAACGGGATCTAGAATGCTAGCACTTGCGTGGCCCTCAATGGTTCATTGATACAACTAGCCGTGGGTTCACATCTCCATGTGTTCGAACTAAACATGTCCTTATTCGAGCATACCTCAATTGCTCCATTCTTAATTATCAACTCCTTGATAATAAGAACATAAGAACTCAAGTCTGATAGTACCCAACCAATCATGTTAAACGCCTAGCAGCATCGCTTACATGATTCCCTAGGTATCAAATGATAGTTCCTGCAAGAACCATTCAATTTTGTTTAGCGTACAGTACGGTCTCTTCAACTCATATATCCCGATCGATTCGACAACCATTGGTATATCGAGAGTTGCCAATGAATCGATACTATGTATCATGTCGTAGTTGCATCGATGGTGTAATCTATGAAACCCTTTCATAATTACCACCATATTCTGATCAGAGATTTCATACTACATATACATGTGATCACATAGGATATCCATACCCGAAGGTAAGCAGTAAATCCCCGACTACAATGCATCGAATCCTATATGTTTCGACATAACACCCAACCTTGCCACCTGATGACCCCTAAAGAGTCGGTAAACAAGTCAAAGTGCAATGCTAGCACATAGAGTCTCAATGTTGTCCCGGGTCATAAGGACTAATGGTGTACAACCATAAACTAGGACGTTTCCACTCGATAAGTGAGAACCACTTGGAAAGTCTTTTATGGAGGGTTGTTCAGTGCACTCTAACAGGAGCACCTATCTGCATGCTCGGACATCACAATGTCCCCTACCAATGAAACATAGTACTCAAATCGCAGATACTAGTTTCAAACACGTGCGGCCTATATCCTTCTAAGCGGCGGCTGAATCGACTAGGAACTGTTTTAGAATATACAGTATTCCAAATATGAGTTTCATGATACTCATCATATGAGCATCTCATATTCTTTCTACTATTTGTATATTCAAGGACTTTATCTACGCAACTAGCATGGGTATACAGATAAAGATGTGCCAAAACAATAATTTCAAATATTATTAAAATAAAGATTGTTTATACATAGAGTTTAAACATAAACCCTCGGCCAACACTTGGCTCGGCGGGCACCTACTCTAACAATCTCCACTTGCACTAGAGCCAACTACCCATATGCTTCAAACCCATCGATTCGCGATGCTTCTCGAATAATGGTCTAGGCAAAGGCTTAGTTAGCGGATCAACAACATTATCTGCGGAGCCGACTTTGTCAATCGAGACTTCTCCTCTTTCCACAATCTCTCGGAGGATGTGGTACTTTCTCAATACATGTTTGGACTTCTGATGAGACCTTGGCTCCTTTGCTTGAGCAATGGCTCCCTTGTTGTCACAAAACACCGGGAGAGGAGCAACTCCATTTGGAATGACGCCCAACTCTTGGACGAAATTCCTTATCCAAACAGCCTCCTTTGCTGCAGCTGATGCAGCAATGTATTCTGCCTCAGTGGTGGAATCCGCTGTACTGTCTTGCTTGGAACTCTTCCTTGAGACAGCAGCACCATTGAGCATGAATATGAACCTAGAGGTTGACTTAGAGTCATCAATATCGCTTTGGAAGCTAGAGTCGGTATAGCCTTCCAATTTCAGTTCTCCACCCCCATAGACCACGAACAATTTATTGGTCCTTCTCAAATACTTGAGGATGTCTTTCACAGCTTTCCAATGTGGAAGACCAGGGTTTGATTGATATCTACTCACTACACTTAGTGCGAAAGCCACGTCAGGACGTGTAGATATCATCCCATACATGATGCTACCAATCGCAGATGCATATGGAATGCGTGTCATCGCCGATATCTCTGCATCAGTCTTTGGAGACATAGACTTGGATTGGGACATGCCATGACACATTGGTAGATGTCCTCTCTTGGACTCATCCATCGAGAACCTCTTCACAATGGTACCAATGTATGTGGACTGGGTGAGACCAAGCAATCTTCTTGATCTCTCTCTATAGATCTGTATTCCCAATACAAAAAATGCTTCACCCAAGTCCTGCATCGAGAACTTACACGCCAACCATATCTTAGTTGATTGCAACATTCCTACATCAATCCCAATGAGTAGAATTTCATTAACATAAAGCATTAGGAATGTCACAGCACTCCCACTGACCTTCTTATACACACAGGGTTCCTCAGGATTCTTAATAAAACCAAACTCTTTGATTTTACTATCGAATCTAAGGTTCCAACTCCTAGATGCCTGCTTTAGACCATAAATAGATCTGTGAAGTTTGCATACCATATGCTCACTTCCGACAGATGTAAACCCTTCAAGTTGAGACATGTAAATCTCTTCCTTAATATCCCCATTAAGAAAAGCTGTCTTGAAATCCATCTGCCATATCTCATAGTCATACCATGCAGTTATGGCTAGCAATATCCTTATTGACTTGAACATTGCAACTGGAGAAAAGGTTTCCTCAAAGTCAACTCCTTGTCTTTTAGTATATCTTTTTGCTACCAATCGCACCTTGAAGGTCAATACATTCCCATCCGCTCCAAGTTTCCTCTTGTAAATCCATTTACACCCTATGGGAACAATTCCCACAGGTGGATCCACGAGATTCCACACTTGGTTCTAATGCATGGAATTTATCTCAGATTCCATTGCTTCAAGCCACTTGGATGAATCGGCATCAGATAACGCTTTCTTGAAGGTCCTTGGATCACATCCATGATTAAGCTCATCATGGCCCTCTTCAAGAAGCAGACTATACCTCATAGGTGGTCTCGAGACTCGCTCGGATCTTCTAGGAGCTTGTATTTCCTCTCTTGGCTCTTCGGGCGTGGGTTCTATAATTGTGGGTGTTTCTCGAACCTCTTCGAGTTCTATCATCTCCTCTTTTCTATCCAATAGAAATTCCTTTTCCAAAAAGGTTGCATTCCTAGAAAAAAACACCTTTGTTTCTTGGGGATGATAGAAATAATATCCAGCTGAATTCCTTGGATATCCCACAAAGTAACATAAAATGGATCGACTATCCAATTTATCTCTCACTGCCTGCTTCACATAAGCAGGGCATCCCCATATTCTAAGATAAGAATATTTAAGAGGCTTACCCATCCATATCTCATATGGTGTTTTCTCAACTGCCTTTGAATGGACATTTTTCAACAACAGTGCCGCTGTCTCAACCGCATATCCCCAAAAGGATGGCGGCAACTCCGTGAACCCCATCATAGACCGAATGATGTCCATCAAAGTCCGGTTACGACGCTCCAAAACACCATTCAACTGTGGTGTAGCAGGCGTTGTCCACTGCGAGAGAATCCCATTCTCCCTAAGATACTCTTGGAACTCGGCACTCAAGTACTCACCACCTCGATCCGATCGAAGTGTCTTGATGCTTCGTCCCAACTGTTTCTCTACTTCACTTCTGAATTCTTTGAACATTTCAAAGGCTTCAGACTTGTATTTCATCAAATACACATACCCATACCTCGAAAAGTCATCGGTAAAGGTGATGAAGTAAGAATGTCCATGCTTAGTGGTGATGCTAAGCGGACCGCACACATCGGTATGGATCAAATCCAATAACCCTTTGGCTCGCTCCACATGGCCCTTAAAGAGAATTTTGGTCATCTTTCCTTTTAGACAGGATTCACAAGTCGTGAGAGCATTAATATCAGACATATCAAACATGCCTACTCCCACTAACTTGTTCATCCTTCTTAAGGAAATATGTCCTAATCGAGCATGCCACAATTGTGCCAAATTTAGAGTATCTTGTTTTCGTTTGTTTGTTGTTGTTATAGCTTGGACATTGTTTAGTGGAATATCTTTCATTTTTAAGGTGTAGAGATTGTTTTCAAGTTCTCTAGTACCAATTAAACATTCATTCTTGTAAATGTTGCAAACACCTTTGCTAAATAAACAAGAAAATTCATCTTTATCAAGCATAGAAATGGAAATAATGTTTTTCACCAAATCTGGAACAAACAAAACATCTCTCAAATCAACTTAAAATCATTGTTCAACAACAAGTAAACATCTCTTACGGCCTTGGCAGCAACTCTTGCTCCATTGCCCATCCTCAAGAAGGTCTCACCTTCCCTAAGCCTTCTACTTCTTCCCATCACCTGCAAATCATTACAGAGATGTGAGCCACAGCCGGTATCCAATACCCAAGAAGTAGAGTTAATTGAAATGTTTACTTCAATATAGAACATACCGTTTCGAGAACTCTTCTAGGCAAGATATTCCCTGCAGTTACGCCTCCAATGTCCAGGCTTCTTGCAGTGATGACAAATATCAACAGTCTTGTCAGCCTTCACTGGTATGGCTGCCACAGCAGGACTCGGAGTCTGCCTCTTCAAGGGCACGTTCTTCTTGGGACGTTGAAAAGAACGCTTCGTTCCCTTTCCACGTGGATCGGTATTCGTACCACATGAAGAACCCACATAAAGAACCGGCTTCTCTTTCTTGATGGTGGACTCAAAGGTCACAAGCATGTTCACCAACTCCTCAAGTGTCGGCTCCATCTTGTTCATATTGAAATTCACCACAAAAGGATCAAACGAGCTAGGCAGTGACAAGAGCAACACGTCGGTGGTCAACTCCGAAGGCAATATCAAATCCATGCCAACGAGCTTGTCCACGACTCCAATCAACTTTAGGCCATGCTCATGGACCGAGGCCCCATCTCGCATGTGCAAAGTGATCAGCTCCTTGACGGTAGCATGCCTAAGAGGTTGAGTCTGCTCACCAAAGAGCTCCTTGAGATGCAAATGAATGTCAGCAGCATTCTTTGCATCCTCAAAACGCCTCTGCAGTTCATCATTCATAGAAGCCTGCATATAGCACTTGGCTTTCAAGTCATGGTCACACCATTCCTTGTAAGTCTGCAATTCCTCAGGAGTGCAGTCAGTCGGAGCCTCAACAGGGGGCGACTCAGTCAATGTATATGCTATCATTTCCGAATTCAAGACGATTTTTAAGTTTCTTAGCCAATTGAGGTAGTTAGGTCCGGTTAATACGTGTTTGTCGAGTATTGCAGATAGCGGATTTCGAATCGAAGATATTGTCAAAAATTGTACTGAAAAGTAAAACAGATAAATGTTAATGACTATTTTAAAATATTTATTTAGATATTAAGTATGAACTTTTTATAAATTTTCGCTCCCACTGTTTTGACATTTTTCACTACCCTCTAGTGAAAACGGGAAACTCCTTCCCTCAGTGGGTACGCAAGGTCCAATTAGCGAATTATGATCCCGAATAATATCAGCCAATCACAATTTCTAAAAGGTAGTTTCCAATTGCATCACTATGCAACCCTCTATGCAAACTTTTGTCTCACGTTTGATTAGGATCCAATAATATGACGTCGTTCATCTTTACGTGTCAAGCCTTACCCATCGATGTTGAACCTTAATGGACGGTCACCTTGAATTTCCTCAATAATATGAGCAGAAATCACGGGAGTTCCACGCAGTTCACATCACCATGTCAATGGATGTCACAGCTTTCCGGCACCCAGGGCTCCCCCAATAATATGAGCCGAGCCCCGAGCACAGGTAGCGTTCATCATGCACCCATTGTCGATGGAAGACATGAAAATTATAAACAACTTTATAATTACCCTTTTCTGGCTTGATATTAATTTTGAATCTTATTCAAAATGAGGGTTTTTAATTTTGAAAGGTCTCATCATTAATTTTATTTAAAAGCTCGCCTTGTTTGATCGTATGTTTGCCGGATTCATGCAACTTTGTTATTATCATAATAATAACGCACATACTCATTATTTATAACATATCATGCATATATTATAAACAGTAAACAAAACAAGGATGATCTAATGGCTCATGTGAGCTAAGCACGGGCCTAGGTCCAATCCTAGGGAAATGCATGGGATGCAAATGCAACTATTACATAAGCTTCCAATATTTACATGTCTTCGATCTTCATAATCATCAAGACCACCATCTTCCAATCTTGATCTTTTCCTATTCTAATATTTACAAATAAATATCCATGACAAATAGGGATACATCTCATTGGGTATGAACGAGCCATAAACCAAGTCCACTTTATAAATTGATAATTATTACAATCATTCAACACAAAATATCCTAGCATATACTTAGCAAATTGGGCTTGGGCTTTTGATCATCTTTCATGCATAGTATCACATATCATACACCATCAATTAATTATTACAATAATTTATTGATCCAATATTATATATCTTGATCCAATCACTAACCGCCACGATTATAAACTAAATTAACAAAGTATACAAACTCCTTTGTCTACTTTCTAATTAATTTATTTATAACCGAATTTCTTGTAAATCATAATTTATTATAAATAATTAAAGTCCAACTTCAATTATTTATTTTATGAGATAATACTAACAACTTTTGTGGACTTAAAATTAAGTGCCCAAAAAATAATTTTTTCCCAAAAACATTTTGGCCCATTTAAATTCATAAATTGTATTAGCCATCTAATGGCCCAATAACTTCAAGGCCCATGACACTTTGATATTCCAAAACACTTTTGGAAACCCTATTCGTCATCGCCGTCGCCGAAGCTCCGTCGCCGGATTCCGGCCAACAAGAAAAAAAAATTAATTTTAAGGGGGCTGTTCGGGCAGCCCCTCGGCTTGCCCTTGCTGCCCGAAATAAGCAGCCCCACGGGCAGCCTGAGCTGCCCGAAATGGGTAGCAAATTGCTGCCCGAAAATCCCCAAAAACCGGCCTTGATTTTGTTGCAAAAATTGATATCATGCGGTTAGAAATCGACCTCAATATAATATTATTTATATGCTACACAAAATAGTATCCTTAGCTCATGATACCACTTGAAAGAAGATCGATTAAGGTGCCCGAATGCGCAACGGAAGTTTCAAAAATTGTTTTTAAGGCAAAAATCGAGCATCTCATGTACTAGTGTGTAGCAAATACAAAAACACAAAATATGTCATACATAGTGTGTTAAGAATATTACCTATCAATCACAAGGATTGATGTTATGGCTCCAACTAAGGCATAAACACCTTAGCTCTTGATGGCAAGACAATCATCAAGCTCTCCTTTCTTCAAAATTAGGCCCACCACCAACTAGCTAGAACCCCTCTTATTTTGCACTAGAAAAATAAGAGGATTTTTCTTTTGAGAAAAATTTTCTTTCCTCAACAATTAAAGAAGAAAGTTGAGAGAAAAATGAAGGAAAATGGCATGAAAAATTTCGGCCAAAGTGATGGGTAGGAGAGAAGGGGAGAAGCTTTCTTGGTCCTTGAATAAGTGATAAAGTTACATGAGCATGCCATGCAAATTTTTTAATGAAAAAGTAGTCCCCAACTATTCACCTCCCAAGCATGCAATTTTAGTGGGCTTGTAACATTTACAAAGCCCATGGACTTTAGTTTAAATGTCTCAAACACATTTGAGACCATTTAACATTTACTTGATATTACTCAAGTCCACTAGTTTAATAATTATTTCTAATTGGGCTCTACAAGTCCAATATTATTTAATTAATTCAACCCTTGAATTAATTTAATTATTTGAACTCTACTAGGCCCACTATTGTTTAATTAATTCAAAACTTGAATTAATTTAATTTAGTCCATAATAATGTTTATGAAAATCACAATTTTCAAATACATTACTCGTTTGGCCAACTTTTAATTTAGGAACACTTCCTCAAATTAAAGGTTACATTCTCCTTATAGAAGTCATACTTCTATTTTTATTTACGCTTATAAACTCCTTTATAAGCCGTTCAACACATTGAACTATTTTACTTCTCAACGGGATCTAGAAAGCTAGCACTTGTGTGGCCCTCAATGGTTCATTATTACTACTAGCCGTGGGTTCACATCTCCATGTGATTCGGACTAAACATGTCCTTATTCGAGCATACCCCAATTGCTCCATTATTAATTATCAACTCGTAGTTGCATCGATGGTGTAATCTATGAAACCCCTTTCATAATTACCACCATACTCTGATCAGAGATTTCATACTACATATACATGTGATCACATAGGATATCCATACCCGAAGGTAAGCAGTAAATCACCGACTATAATGCATCGACTCCTATATGTTTCGACATAACACCCAACCTTGCCACGTGATGACCCCTAAAGAGTCGGTAAACAAGTCAAAGTGCAATGCTAGCACATAGAGTCTCAACGTTGTCTCGGGTCATAAGGACTAATGGTATACAACCATAAACTAAAACGTTTCCACTCGATAAGTGAGAACCACTTGGAAAGTCCTTTATGGAGGGTTGTTCAGTGCACTCTACCAGGAGCACCTATCTGCATGCTTGGACATCACAATGTCCCCTACCAATGAAACATGGTACTCACATCGCAGATACTAGTCTCAAACTCGAGCAGCCTATATCCTTCTTAGCAGCGGATGAATCGACTAAGAACTATTTAGAATATACAGTATTCCAAATATGAATTTCATGATACTCATCATATGAGCATCTCATATTCTTTCTACTATTTGTATATTCAAGGACTTTATCTATGCAACTAGCATGGGTATACAGATAAAGATGTGCCAAAACAATAATTTCAAATATTATTAAAATAAAGATTGTTTATACATAGAGTTTAAACATGAACCCTCGGCCAACACTTGGCTCAACGGGAACCTACTCTAACATACAATCCCATGTAAGAGGCACAGCTCACACGATCGATGATCACCTCAAATGCACAACGTGACCAACCTCCTACCCCGAGCTCGATCGACTTCGTGGCTCGTCCCAGCATTGGCCGAGCCTTCCTAGGCCATGGTTCAGACCCCTCAGGTTCTGGTCCATGGCCTAGATTGGCCCCTGCAATGCTGGTCATTACCACTGCACCGATCTACCGACTACAAGCCCAAAACTTCAAGAACTCGGCCGAACCTTACTCAACGCTACAAGGCCTCCCTTCCATCTTATAACCCCTTTCTTTCTCGGTGATAACAGTCTCTCAACGCACAGCACAACAGCCCCCTTGTAACAATTCAGAAAAAAAACGTGAGTGGGATAAGAAAACATTCAAGAACTTGAACAAATGATGAAGCTTTTCCACGCTAAGTGATGGATCGAGAGATTTCCTGCACAAATACATACACAATGATAATATTGAACGTGAATGATGCAAAAAAAATGTTACAAAGCGTGCCTTTGATCTACTTACGCGAGAGGATCGAACATCGAACGTCGGGAGAGCGCCAGAGAATTTTTCTTTGCAAGAAATGGAGATGGCCGAGAAGTGCAGCTTGGGGAGACTGCTGAAAATGAGAGAGTGGGTGTCTGAATGGCGGTGTCGGCTGGTAGGAGGATTAGTTTAGGGTTAGGGTTAATTAGATATTAATATTTATAGATTAAGTTTAAGCAAATGGGCCCTAACTATTATTTAAAGGTTTAAAAAGATATTTAAGCCCAATAAGCTTAAAAGTAGGCTCATTAAGTTCAAACACACTCACGAAAAATATTTCGTTTTGGAATGTTTTTCAAAATATTAGGCGAACCCTAAAAAACTCTCCCGATTCGATAAAATTTGCGCACCGGATAAAATAAAATCAGGCGGATAAAAATACCTAATAAAACTAATTTTTGAAAAATACACTTAAAAACACCTTATATTAATTAATAAAAATTTCTCATGCAATAAGATCATTTTTCTGATAATTCCCCGATCTCCGTTTCTCGTTCGAGCGCGAAATACAACTTAATAAATCTTTAATGCATGAACCTTTAAAATTTCATGAAATAAATTCTACCATGCAATAATTATGCATAAAATGCACAAAAATAATTAAACACATATTGTAAATAAAAAACCTAAATTGAATGTATTCAGGTTACGTGATTTAAATTCATGGACCTTACAACTCTTTCTCCCTAAATAAAATTCCGTCCTCGAAATTAAAATATACCGAATAACTCCGGGTAGCGAGTCCTCATCTCGGTCTTGGTCTTGGTCTCCCACGTAGCCTCCTCCTCAGAATGATTCAGCCACTTGACCTTGACCATTTGGATCACCATGTTCCGGAGTCTCTTCTCCTGCCTGTACAAAATCTAAGTGGGTTTCTCCTCGATTGATAGGTGTGGTGCCAGCTGAAGTGGCTCATGGTTAAGAACATGTGAAAGATTCGATATGAACATTCACGACATGGAGACGTGGAACACATCATGAACTCCTACCAGATTCGGCGGCAAAGCAACTCTGTAAGAGAGTGTCCCAACTCTCTCTAGGACCTCGAATGGTCCAACGAATCTAGGGCTGAGTTTGCCCTTTCTCCCGAACCTCATCACACCTTTCATCGGTGTGACCTTCACAAACACATGATCCCCTACTGCGAACTCAAGATCTCGCTGCTAGAACTCATCACAACTTTTCTGACGGCTCTGTGCAGTCTTCATCATGTCTCTAATCTTGGCCACTAAATCTGCAGTCTATATGACAATATCCAAACCCAACTCTGCTCGCTCTCCTACTTCGTCCCAATAAACTGGCGACCTACACTTCCTCCCGTAAAATCCCTCATATGGAACCATACCTATCGATTCCTGAAAACTGTTGTTGTATGTGAACTCCACAAGAGGTAACTTCGGCTCCCAGCTACCTTGGAAGTAGATTATGCAAGCTCGGAGTAGGTCCTCCAAAATCTGAATCACCCTCTCTGATTGATCGTCTGTCTGAGGATGAAAAGTAGTACTGAACAGAAGCTTCGTACCTAATGCCTGATAGAGGAACTTCCAGAATGCAGACATGAACCTCGGATCCCTGTCTGACACGATGGACACTGGAATCCCATACAGCCTGCCTATCTCCCTGATGTACAGCTCTGCGTACTGAGTCATGGTGAATGTCTTCCTGATCGGTAAGAAATGAGCTGATTTAGTGAGTTGATCAACAATCACCCAATGGCATTGAATCATCTAGTAGTTCAGCCCTGTCACAAAATCCATAGTAATGTTCTCCCATTTCCACTCGGGAATAGGGAGTGGTCTCAGCTTCCCTGCAGGTCTATGATGCTCTGCCTTAACCTGCTGACAAGAAAACACTCAGAGACAAATCGCAGAATATCTCGCTTCATGCCCGACCACCAATACAGAGTTTGTAGATCCTTATACATCTTCGTACTACCTATATGAATGGAGTACAGGGTGTTGTGGGCCTCGCTCAAGATATCTGCTCGAAGGGAATCATTGTCAGAAACCTATAGGCGGTCCCTATATCTAACTATGTCGTCCACAACTGTATACAGAGTTTCTGGCCCTTAGCCTCGTCCCTCTGTCTCCACTTCTGTAACTGCTCGTCATAAGTCTGCCCTATCCGAATTCTGTCTCTCAGAGTCGGTTATGCTGTCAGAGTAGCAAAATTCGGGGCCTCACTCCTAGCATAAACTGCAAGCTCAAATATCTGAATCTCATCCTTGAACGGTCTCTGCACTGACAGATGAGCAATCAGTGCGTGCTTCTTGCTCAGAGCGTTTGGAACTACATTAGCCTTATCCATATGGTAGCTAATGTCACAATCATAATCCTTCACCAGCTCCAGCCACCTCCTCTGTCGCATATTCAGCTCCTTCTGTGTGAAAGAAGTACTTCAGGCTCTTATGATCTGTAAAAATCATGCACTTCTCCCTATACAAATAGTGTCTCCAGATCTTCGGAGCAAATACCACTGCTACTAGCTTGAGGTCATGAGTCGGGTAATTCTTCTTATGAACCTTCATCTGTCTAGAGGCATAGGCTATCACTCTGTCCTGCTACATCAGAACTGCGTCCAACCCAAGCTTAGATGCATCTGTATAGACCACAAACTCTCCTTTCCCTAATGGCATAGCTAGTACTGGTGCAGTGGGCAACGCTAGCTTCAGTCTGTCAATGCTCTCACTACAAGAAAAAATAGATTCAACAACACATCAAAGACAACGGTTTTTATTAAAACCGTTGTATTTTTTCATTTAACAACGATTTTAACAAAAACCGTTGTCGTATCCTATAAAAACGTGCTTAAAGACAATGGTTTTTTAAAAACCGTTGTCTTTGATGTGTCTACGACAACGGTTTTTAAAAACAGTTGCCTTTGATGTGTCTACGAAAACGGTTTTAAAAAATCGTTGTCTATGAGAGTTTTTTTTTTGCTACGACAACGGTTTTTAAAAACCGTTGTCTATGAGCGTGTTTTTATGGGCTACGACAACTGTTTTAACAACCGTTGTCTATGAGCGTGTTTTTATGGGCTACGACAATTGTTTTAACAACCGTTGTCTATGAGCGTTTTTTTTTATGCTACGACAATGGTTTTTAAAAACTGTTGTCCATGAATGTGTTTTTTTGGGCTACGACAACGGTTTTTAAAAATCGTTTACATGTGTTTATGTCAAGGGTCAAAGACAACGGTTTACACAAACCATTGTCTTTCATGTGGTTTTTGTAGAACTATGACAACGGTTTTGTAAAACGTTGTCGTTTTTTAAATTTTTTTTTGTCAAAAAACCGTTGTAATTGTACTAAAACTTTTTAAAAAATGGCATTTAGCGACGGTACTAAAAAACCGTCGCTATTTTAAATTAGCGACGGTTTTACCCGTCGCTAAAGTTTGCGACGATTATTCCTAACCGTCGCTAAATTAAATTAGCGACGGTATTATCAAACTGTCGCTATTGGTTACAATAAATACCGTCGCATATTGAAATTCGCGACGGTATAAACCGTCGCTAATTTAACATCTGTGACAGTTCTTGATGGCGGCTGTCGCTATTTGCGACGGTATACACAAAACTGTTGAAAATAGCGACTGTTTTTTAATAGCCGTCGCTATTGGCGACGGTTGCAGCACAAACCGTCGCAAATTAGCGCATTGTCTATAAATATCGTCGCACTTGTTCATTTTCATCCTATACGAAATTTTTCTCTCTTCCCTCCCCTTAAATATTTCTCCCTCCACACGAAATTTTACTCTCTTCTCTCCACTCCAAATTTTTCTCCCTCCACACAAAATTTTTCTCTCTTCCCTCCCCAAAAAATTTTTTATCTCTTCCCTCCACAAAATTTTTCCCTCCACGAAAAATTTTTTATCTCTTCCCTCCACAAATTAATTTCGGAGTTAAGATTATAAGTAATATTATTATATGACAAAGATTTAAATTTTTTATTATTATAATTAATAAATTATCAAATATTTTTTTTTATTTTCCGTAAAACATTAGCGACGGAATTTATATGCCAAACCGTCGCTAATTAGCGACGAAAAACATATACACGCCGTCGCAAATTAGCGACGGAATACCGTTGCAAATTAGTGACAGTAACCATACATACTTCGTCGCTAATTAGCGACGGAATTCATATCAACACCGTCGCTAATTAGCGATTGTTTTTCTTAAACCGTCGCTAATCAGCGACAGTTTTCCTATAAAAACGGTTGCAATATTTAGTTTAACAACGATTTTTCAATGCTACGACAACGGTTTTTCACCGTCGTCTTTAGAAATGTACGACAACGGTTTTTCACAATTGTCTTTGAGCGCACCATTTAACCACAGGACCTTTAACAACGGTTTTATTAGACCTACGACAACAGTTTTTCGCCGTCGTCTTTAAAGTCTACAACAACGGTTAAAAACCTTTGTCTTTGAGCATACCCTTTAACCACAGGGCATTTAACAACAGTTTTATTTGACCTATGACAACGGTTTCTAACCGTTTTTCTTGTAGTGTCTCCTGACACTCAAGTCCCAGACAAACTTTTTATTATTCTTCGTCAAAGCGGTCATCGGTACCTCAATAGAAGAGAAGCCCTGGATGAACTTCCTATAGTAACCTGCCAATCCCAAGAACCTACAGATATCTCTGTCACACTCTTAGGAACTGGCCAATCTCTGACTGCTTCCACTTTGCTGGGGTCAATCGCTATGCCATCCTGTGATACAATGTGGCCTAAAAATGTCACTATTAAGACAGAACTCACATTTGCTGAACTTGGCAACTGTAGAGTCTGTAACACTATCCTCAGATCCTGACTGTGCTCCTCCCTGCACTTTGAATAGATCAGAATCTCGTCAATGAAGACTATGACGAACTGATCTAAGTATGGCTGAAGCACGGGATTCATGAGATCCATGAAGATCGCTGGCATGTTCGTCAGTCCTAAGGGCATCACCATAAACTCATAGTGCCCGTAACGCATCCGGAAGGCTGTCTTATGCACATCTGACTCCCTCACTTTCAGCTGATGGTACCCGGATCGAAGGTCTAATTTGGATAACACTGAAGCTCCCTGCAGCTGATCAAAAGAGTCCTCGATTCTCGGCAATGGATATTTATTCTTGACTCTGACTTTGTTAAGCTCTCGGTAGTCAATACATAGTCGCATGTTGCCATCCTTCTTCTTGACAAATAGCAATGGTGCGCTTCAAGGAGAAAAACTAAGGCGAATGAAACCCTTATCTAGTAGGTCCTGAATCTGATCTTTTAGCTCCTTCATATCTGTAGGTGCTAACCGGTAGGGCGCTTTAGATATTGTAATTGTGCTTGGCATAAGTTCAATCAAAAATTCCACCTCTATGTCTGGTGGGATGCCTGAAACTTCGTCAGGGAAAACACCGGAGAACTCCCTGATCACATCAACGTCCTCTAGCCTCCGCTCGACTGGCTCAGACACTTACACGATGCTGGCCAAAAACGTCTGGCAGCCTCTCCTCATCAGCTTTCTCGCGCACAGGCAGGAAATGACGTTCGGCATCTGCTAATGTCTAACTGCCTCAAAAACAAATGGCTTCCCACTGGGCAGTCTGACAGACACAGACCTCTATCGGAAATCTATGACGGCTCCATGACAAGATATCCAGTCCATTCCCAAGATAATGTCAAACTCCGATAATGGCAGCACTATCAAATCTGTGTGCACTGTAAATTTCTGTAACCGAAGCTCCAATCTCTTCATTATCTATGAAATGAATATCTGATCCTCGGATGGGATCAATACTCTGAACCCTGAATCCATCGCTAATGATATGATTCTTAGTCGCTTGACAAAAGATTCGGATATAAACGAATGCGTAGCCCCTGAATCTAGCAATTCATGTGTGGCTACACCTGCAATATATATATTCCCTACGACAAAACATACCATCAAATCTAATAGAGTCAAACTTAAGGAATTTCTTATCGGAAATTAACCTAAAATCCTCGAAAAATCACTTAATTAACCCATAGATCAATCCCAATAATTCAAAATTCAACCTCAAAAAAATCGAAAACTGCAAACTATCCCTTAGAGTTTCGAAAATTGCACATTGGTCCTTGAATTATTCGAAAATTACAATTTGACCCCATAAAATCATTGGTCGATAAATTTTGTTTTCAATCAAATAATTACATTTTTAATCTCAACTATGTAGAACATGCATCCTAATTCCTTCTAAGTCATCAATTCCAATACTTAAATCATCATACAAGCATAAAACCCAAGCGATTGTGCAGTAAATTAAAATCTTAAACCAAAGGGTTACCGATAATCACCGTCGAGTCTGGTGCTGCTTCAGCCTCCTCGGCGTGCATAACATAATCCCGGTGAGTAGTGGGGCCCTTGTTCGTAGGGCAATCATCTGCTTTATGGCCCTCATGTCCGCAAAAAAAGCACTTGAAGGTCCCCCACCTGCACTCGCCGAAATGGAACCTGCTGCACTGAGGGCACGACTGCCTGTCATCTGGCGCCTGAGCAGGTCTATGCTGTTGTGGCCTCCTACCCTGTCCCTGGGGTCTTTGCTGCCCATGCTGCCTCGGCAGCCCAGTAAACTGTTTTTTCTGCGGCTGGGCACTGGATTGAGTCTGCTCCCGCTTCCTATGCATCTGAAAGTATATGTCCCGCACTGCCTGCTCTGCCTGAAAAGTGCAGGCAGTGGCCTCAACATAACATGCCGGCCTCATCAGCATGACGTCCCGGTGAAGAGTGGGTCTCAGTCCATCTAGGAAATGCCTTAGCTTCTGTGCGGCATCTCCTGCTATCATGGGCACAAAATAGCAACCCCTATCAAACATGCGGATAAACTCCGCCACAAATAAGTCCCCCTGCCGGACGCTCATGAACTCCTTCGTCAGGAGGCCCCTGACGTGAGCTGGGAAATACTTCCAGAAGAACATCTCTCTGAATCTGGCCCACGTGAGAGTAGCCACATCCGCTGCATGTGCAGCTCCCTCCCACCATAGGGACGCATCATCCCTCATCATAAAAATGGCGCACCTGGCCTGGTCGTCATCCCTCATCTGCAGATAATCAAAATGTAACTCCAGATACCTAATCCATCCCTCTGCAACGAATGGATCGGTGGTACCCCCGAACACCTTCGGGTTGAGCCTATGGAACTGCTCAAAAACATCTGTCTGAGGCCTAGGAGCCTGATGTACCTGCTCCAGTAGCCTAGCCATACCCTCCAGAACTCAGGTGGATGGGTCCCTTGGCAATGGTAGTGGTGGGCCTTTGCCACCTCCTGGAATATCATCATGTCTGTCAATTCTCGGGTCGCGTCTGGGAGGCATGATCTAAATACAGTTCAATTTATAAACATAACTTATCATGCAATTAATCTAGGTTTTTAAAAAAAATAATAAAACTTAAATTGTAAAACCAGTTAAACAAGTACAGTAAATCATCCTAAAGCGTAAATCATGTAAACATGCAGGTAATAAAAGTAAATCATTTTAAACATTAAAGCGTAAAAGCTTACAGACTTGAGGCTTGAAGACTGAGCGACAGAAGGTGGCGGTAGCACAATCCTATACAGGAACCTAGCTCTGATATCAACTGTAACATCTACTCATTTTAAAAGTGCGGAAATATTATTATTTTTTTTAAAAAAAAAAGCTCGTATTCACGAAATTAAATTAAAATAATAATATTTATTTGACAATAAAAATAATGTATTTTAAAAATAACCAACGTCATCCAAGTTCAAACGTAAACATAAACGAGTAAAGATCGTAATATCATCAACGTATAAAAATGTTTAACTCCTCTCAAAACTTATAAATCAACTGCGGAAAAACATGCGGTCCTCGGGTTATGTCACTGCACCAGAGCTGCCTACTCAGAGTTCAGCACCTCTAGTCTCCTCAGCATCAAACTCACCTGCATCACAAGCGCCTAGTGAGTATAAAGACTCAACATACCTTTATCAGGAATAACAAGTACATATACATGGCACACAGCAGTGAAAAATATCATACTCAAAATATCTTTCATGAACTTAAAAGCATAACATAAATGTGTCGTGTAAAATCATATCATATCAAATCATGTCATCACGTGTCATCATATACGTATACATTTTCATTTAGTTGAATTCAGTTCATTAGTTGTGATTTTTGTATCAGCTCTATCGATGGATCTATCTACGTATAACCACGGTACCGGGCGACGGGGACATCAGCGATAGCATTACCCATCCAATAAGCCTTGGCCTCAGCTCATCATATCTCATGTAATTGTATACATATACATCGTCAGTCACAATCAATTTCCATCGTTCAAAAATATCATATTCACCACTTAATAAAACATGCAAATAAGTAAATTTTTCCCGAAAACCAAGCATGCACCGTAATTTATCCTAATTTCATAAAAATCATAAACGTGATGCATAAACATTAAAAACATGATAAAATGTGCTCAGGGCGCTACCATAACCAAAATCTCCCCCCGGGTGCAAAATGACCATTTTGCCCCTGGAAACCCAAAATTTACCGTTTTACCCTTGACCTCTAAGATTGACCCGAAGCTTACCAAACTCATTAAAACATACCAAAACAGAATTAAAATCATTCTTAGACATAAACTCAAGCCCATTTCATGGCTTAACCAATTCTTTTTAAAACTTGGACCGGGGTCACGGTTTTAACCCGAATCGACTCGAAACTTAATTAAAATTTTCCCAACGTTTTACGACACCTTATAAACACTTAAAAAGTCCTAAGAACCCCAAAACCAAGCTGTTAAACACTCAAACCACACCTGAACAGCTGCTGGAAAAACCAGAAACTTCCCTTAACTTCAAATTACATCACTTCCTATTCTTGCGCTCTAACCTACACCCGAATGATACAGCCCCGACTCAACCCTCCATAGACCATCCTAGGACCCATCTAGACTCAAAGGAACCACGGCTACACTCCCATCCAAGAGGCACAACTCACACGATCGATGATCACCTCAAATGCACAACGTGACCAACCTCCTACCCCGAGCTCGATCGACTTCGTGGCTCATCCCAGCATTGGCCGAGCCTTCCTAGGCCATGGTTCAGACCCCTCAGGGTCTGGTCCATGGCCTGGATTGGCCCCTGCAATGCTGGTCATTACCACTGCACCGATCTACCGACTACAAGCCCAAAACCTCAAGAACTCGGCCGAACCTTACTCAACGCTACAAGGCCTCACTTCCAGCTTATAACCCCTTTCTTTCTCGGTGATAACAGTCTCTCAACACACAGCACAACAGCCCCCTTGTAACAATTCAGAAAAAAAAACGTGAGTGGGATAAGAAAACATTCAAGAACTTGAACAAATGATGAAGCTTTTCCACGCTAAGTGATGGATCGAGAGATTTTCTGCACAAATACATACACATCGATAATATTGAATGTTAATGATGCAAAAAAATGTTACAAAGCGTGCCTTTGATGTATTTACGCGAGACAATCGAAGATCGAACGTCGGGAGAGCGTTAGAATTTTACTTTGCAAGAAATGAAGATGGCTGAGAACTGCAGCTAGGGGAGGCTACTGTAAATGAGAGAGTTGTCTGAATGGGGGTTTCGGCTGGTAGGAGGATTAGTTTAGGGTTAGGGTTAATTAGGTATTAATAAATATAGATTAAGTTTAAACAAATGGGCCTTAATTGTTATTGAAAGATTCAAAAAGATATTTAAGCCCAATGATCTTAAAAGAAGGCCCATTAAGTTCAAACACACTCCCGAAAAATATTTCGTGTTGAAAATTTTTTGAAAATATTAGCCTAACCCTCAAAAAGTCCCCCGATTCGATAAAATTTGCGCACCGGATAAAATAAAATCATGCGGATAAAAATAACTAATAAAGCTCATTTTTAAAAAATACACTTAAAAACAGCTTAAATTAATTAATAAAAATTACTCATGCAATAAGATCATTTTCTTGATAATTCCCCTGTCTTCGTTCCTAGTTCGAGCGAAAAATACAACTTAAAAATCTTTAATGCATAAACCTTTAAAATTTCATGAATTAAATTCTACCATGTAATAATTAAACACATAATGTAAATAATAATCCTAGATTGCATGCATTCAGGTTACGTGATTTAAATTCCTGGACCTTACAACAGTACTGCGGATTTCACCACTGAGGCCGAATACATTGTTGCAATAGCTACAGCAAAGGAGGTTGTTTGGTTAAAGAACTTCGTCCAAGAGTTGGGCATAATTCATAATGGAGTTTCTCATGTCCCGGTGTTTTTTGACAACACAGGAGCCATAGCTCAGGGAAAGGAGCCAATGTCTCATCAGAAATCCAAACATGTATTGAGAAAGTACCACATCCTACGAGAGATTGTGGAAAGAGGAGAAGTGTCGATTGACAAAGTCGGCTCCGCAGATAATATTGTTGATCCACTAACTAAGCCTTTACCTGGACCATTATTCGAGAGGCATCACGAATCGATGGGTTTGAATTATATGGGTAGTTGGCTCTAGTGCAAGTGGGGGATACTGTTAGAGTAGGTGCTCGTCGAGCTCAGTGTTGGTCGAGGGTTCATTTTGTGACTAGTATCTGCGATGTGAGTATCATGTTTCATTGGTAGGGCACATTGTGATGTCCGAGCATGCAGATTGGTGCTCTTTGTAGAGTGAACTAAACAACCCTCCATAAAGGACTTTCCAAGTGGTTCTCAAAATAATTAAATTAATTCAAGTGTTGATTTAATTGTATAACATTGGGCCTTGTAGAGCCCAATTAGAAATAATTATTCAACTAGTGGGCTTGAGTAAAATCAAGTAAAGTTTAAATAGTCTCAAATATGTTTGAGATATTTAAATAAAAGTCCATGAGCTTTGTCGATGTTACAAGCCCAAATAATATGCATGTGGAGGTGAAAGGTTGGGAGACAAATTTTTCAATAAACAAGGCATGTGTCTCACATGCACTTTAACTTTCCACAACCAAGAAAATATCTCCCCCTTCTCTCCTAAAAGCATAGTGGCCGAAATTTTGAAGCATTCTTCCTCTAATTTTTCTTCTTCATTTTGTTGAGGAAAGTACAAACTTCTCAAAGAAAATGCTTAATTTTTCCAGTGCAAAATTAGAGTGGATCTACCTTGTTAGTTGTGAATCTAATTTTGAAGGAAGGAGTCCATTTGAGCGAGGAGTGGTGTTGGAAGCTTGTACCTTCAAGAGCTAAGTTGTTTACAACTTAGTTGAAGCCAAAACATCAAGCCTTGTGATTGATAGGTATATTTCTGAACATACTATGAATGTCATTTTTTTGTTTTATGGTATTTGCTACACACAATATGTTGGGGTCCTCGGTTTTATCATAAAATATTTTTTTTGAAACTTTTGTTGCGTATCCGGGCACCGTAACCGATCCCCTTTCAATATTATCATTTAATCATGCAGTCATACATTTAATCTTATAATAAATATCATGCTAGCATTTAAAATCAATTAATTAAAACAATTAAGCAATTAAAATAATTTGCATGCATGTGGTTTACGTTGGTTGGTTTTTCGGACGTTACAATTCCCCCCCCACCCCTAAATAGTTTCGTCCTCGAAATTTTCCTTAACTTGATGATTGCAAAGCTTAGATTCCCTTATCCACCTCAACCTTGACCTCAACCTTGAATCTTACTCTTCGATTTGGTCTTCAAAATCTTGAAAATTGCAATTTTAACCCAAAAATTTCCCAAAGTCGACTCCTAAATCCAGCTCAAGTAGAACATGAACCCTATTCTTTTCTAAGTTCTTCATTAACTCAATTGATTCTCTTAACCCAATTTAACATTTCATGCAAATAAAAGCATCGAAAAAATGTTAAACATTTAGGTTACCTAGAAATCAGTGTAGTGTCGGCTCTGCCTCAGCCTCCTCAGCTTGCATCACAATACCCTTCCAGCAGTGGGTTCCTTGAACTTTGGGCAAACCTTAGCCTTGTGTCCCAAATCTCCACATTTGAAGCACTTGTAAGTGCGCCACATGCACTTGCCAAGATGTGGACGATTGCACTCTTTTCACAGTGCTCTCTCATCAGCCTTCCGAACGTTCCCTCTTGGTGGTTGCCCTTGTGGTTTTGGTGGTTCTGGTTGCTTAGGTGGTCGCACATAGGGCTTCTTATTACTCTGACTAGCTTGCTGAGCACGGTTTCTCTTTCGCTGTAACTCCCAATCAATATCTTTAAGTGACTGCTTGGCTCTTAAAGCTTTTGCAACGGCAGTAGTGTATAATCAGTAGGATCGCCAAGCATCACATCACGTCGGATAGTCGGCCTAAACCATCTAGAAAATGTCGTAATTTCTCAGCAGCATCATTGGCAATCAAGGGCACAAAGTGACAGCCCCTATCAAACTTCTGCACAAACTCAGCAATAGACCAATCCCTCTGACGGAGACTCACAAACTCTCTCTTAAGCCTAGAACGGACATCGGATCTGAAGTACTTGTCATAGAACACCCTCTTGAACTCTTCCCAAGTCAAAGTCGCCATATTCACTCCTCGCTCTGCTCCCTCCCACCATAGGAAAGCGTCGCCTTTCAGCAGATAGATAGAGCAATGAACTCGGTCAGCATCCGCCAACTCCATGTAACGAAAGATCACCTCCAAAGATCTAATCCATCCCTCAGCAACGAATGGATCAGTAGTACCATTAAAATCCTCGGGGTTCATCTTCTTAAAATGCTCATAAGCAGCCTCTGGTCTGACCCTCGCACCATTTCCTACTTGTTGCTCAAAAAAATGGGCCATACCGGCTAGTACACGGGCACTAGCATCTTGAAGAGGTGGAGACTGTGGAATCTCCTCCTCATGTCTATCCTCATCATTCCTACGCAAAATCCTTCTAGGAGGCATCTCTGTATACGTCATCCAAACCATGTAACCAACATGCATTTAATTTTTTTTCATGCAGCATGCAACTAACAAGTATACCATACATCATACAAGCACTTAGAAGAATTTTAAACATATAAAATATAGAGCAGTAAAAACTCACATATTTGAGGCGTGACTTCTTGATCTTCTCGAAGCGACAGTACAAAACCCTTTGGGAAAAACCTTGTCATTGGTACCAACTGAAAAGACCTCGAATTTTTTTTTAAAACATAACTCGAAAATAATAATTTAAATACTTAAAATTTTCGTAACCATAATAAATTAACATTTAAAATCTCAAGTGCATAGAATAAATCCTAAATCATCAACTAACCAAAATCCTATATCGAACTTCACAAAGATCAACTAACTATAAAATAAAGCATAAAAATATCTCTAATAAAATCATTAACAATAATCTTTAAATCTTATATCTAACAAGCTAATGCGGAAACATAAAGGTCCCTCGGAAGTGTACTGCTGCACTCGATTCACTCAATCGTCAGCGCCTCCTATAAAATCATAAAATTTTGCATCATACAAACTTAGTGAGTCTAATGACTCAGCACGTTCTAAACATGAGTAGCAAATAATATATACACAATCGCATGCATTTAAAAAGCATACTTTTATTTAAGATAGCTTTTGAACATAGATAAACCATTTAAAAATCATTTAAGCATAATTAAATCATTTAAAAAACTTTTAAGCATAAATCATATATCATAAATCATTTTAATCGTAAAGCTTTCAATCATATATCATTTTGGGTGAAGTTTGATCTTTGAAAGTGACTAGCTTTTATCCTCCGGTCGACTGATCAGTCTTCAGCTCCACATGGCTCATGGGGGTGGGCACTAAGCTTCACCATGGAAATACGATCGCCGAGGTCCCTCTGGGCCTTGGCCCGTAAACAGGACCCTCTGGGACCTTGGCCCGTATATGGGCTCCTTCTGGAACTTTGGCCCTCACAATATCTCCACAAAATCATATTAGTTCACCGTTCCATCAAAAAACGGATCCCCCACACATCATATTTCATTTGTCACAGTCACTTCAAATCCCTCAAAAATATTTTTTCTTGTCTTTAAAAATCATAAAATAACATAACTTCCAAAAATAGCATTTTAAACTGTATAGATTGCACAACTTTACCATAAAACATAAAATATCATATTTTCATAAAAAAACGTCACTTTAAATAAAAGAATATCATTTAACATACATTATGATCCTTCGGGACGCTGTCAAGCTTTCACATATTTTCCTAAGCGTAAAATTATCGTTTTGCCCTAGACGTAAAAATTTTCGATTTTATCTTTTTCTCACTTTTAATAACATGGGTTATCCCAAATAATTAGTTAAGCTTAAATAAAATTTTTCATAATTTTATTAAGTTTAAATCTAGGTGTCTCAATAAATTCTTTAATTAGCGTTTCGTGAGGCGATTAAATCCCGGATAAATTCAAAACTCATTATTTTCTTCTCAAATTTTAAACATAACATTTTAATTACCTATTCTACCCTTGTGAGACATGAACCACACCCGTGGACCCATGGTTCCAATTTTATTCTTTTAAATCTCGTTTTTTACCATTATATGACAACATCGAGCCATCTTCCAAAATACTCGAGTCATGATCGAGCCACCTCGAGCCAAACACGAGCCAACCCACCTAGGCACCCCCGAACCAAGCCACACCCATAGAGCCTATCCTATCTCGCTCAAACATTCCTGGAACCGAGACCTTGTTCTACGCATGGCTTGAAACTCACGCCTATAGACTCCTAGTGACCCTAGGACTCCTCCAGCCGAGCCACCACCGAGCCATCATGACCCTAACCGTCCCTGGACCACGTCCAGACCCAACCAAGTCCCTGCCTTGCGCAGCAAGCCATGTGAACTGCCCCAACCCCCAGCAACAACCTGCGCGCCTCCAAGCTCTCTCGAGCCTCTCTCGTTTTGCTCGAGCCAGCAGCAAGCCCAGCCGCTCCACCCCTGGTCCGACCCTTGCCCATCACCCTAGAACCCTGATGGACCACCCTGGCTCGCCCCCAAGACATGATCCACACTCCCCCTATTCTCCCGAACTCCCCTTGCATGCGTGGGGAAGAGTCCCACTTCACATGGCCTTTTCCCCAGCCCATGAATCGAGCCCTATCCCACCTAAGACTCTTTTTAGGACTTAACCACGACCCTTAGGACCCAACCCCCAGACATGGTCGAGCCCCACGTGCCCATGAATCCTAGCCAACCCCATGACTCAAGTGCAACCCAACAAAAACCCACCGTCTCTTCCTTAACCATTCCTATGGTTCCAACTTGTTATTTCCTTTAATTTTTGTAATGTTTTGTTCATATTTTATCATGTATTGGCAGCTTTTCTCATTGGGAATCATAACGTTCTTCAAAATGTACGTAAAATAATTAAAACTTTGAAAATAAGTATCATACCGTAAAATAATCAAACGCTCATCTTCTTCATGCATAATCAATTAACACACACATATTATGATTTTTATGATGTTTAAAAGGGTTTATAAAACGTGTCTTTGCGTTTATAACGCTCGAATATACGATCGATAGCGAGGGTGTGATGTTGGATGATCGGACGACGAAGAACATAAGCCTTCTTCTTCCCCAAAATTCTCGAAATTATTGTAGTGTGTGTGAGGTGTATTTCGGCTGATTGAAAGTAAAATTATGGGGTTTTGAAATTCTATGTAACATATTTATAGATTTAAACAACATGCTAATGGGCTTTGGTTTTTGGTTTGCAAGCTTAAGGGTAATTGGACCTTCTTTAAATAATTAATTTGGATCCAATAACACTTAATTAATTAAATATTAAATGTTTATAAAAGTAGTTTCCCAAAAATAATATTTTTGATCTTTTAAAATTTCTTATTTGTCCAAAACCGGCTTCCCGGGAAAAATCGAGCTCGACTCGTAAAATAATTCTAAAACATTTTTAGAAAAATTAAATCATTTTTAATCATATTAGGAAGCCTGAAATTATTAATTTAATGAAAAATAATTATCTTGTCTTGGTCGTCCTCGATCTCTTTTCTACTGCTTATTATCGAATATTTGGGAAAAATCCTTCAATTTCATGAAATCGTGTTATATTATCATTTAATAATGTAATCATATTTTTAATCATATAATAAATATCATGCTAACATTTAAAATAAATAAATTAAAACAATTAAATAATTAAAATAATTTGCATGGACGTGTTTATATAAGTTGGTTTTTCGTAAGAAGAATAAGAGATGTTCTGGACTGATGACCAATTTCGAAAGTCCTGTTTGATTAATGTTTTTAATTCAATTGTAATCGATTAAACACTTTATCTATTTTGACTTCTGCTTTGCAAAAACCATGTTCATTTATTACAAAAAAAAACACTTTTTTTTTAGTGTTTGATTGTTAATTTCCCGATGTCATAAACTTCAGTATCGGGATATCACAACATAAAGCCTCCAAACTTCGGAAACCAAAATAATAGCAAAGATGCAATGAAAAGAGGCATAAACCCTAAAAATAGAAACCCAAGATTCTAAATATATATTCAACGGAATGATTTGCACTTCGATAAACCGTGTCCAAACTTGATTTTTTTTAAAAAAAAATCACACTTTGGCCTCGATTTAGCCTGGCATACCCACGTAATTATTTTCTAATGTCAATGGCTACCACGCTGACATTGTCTGCGCTCGTTCTTGCCAAAGCCAGTTTCGTTAGAAGCATTGATGCATCAGCACATGCATTGTTCGATGCAGTCTGATCGTGCCCATGCTTGTTCTTCAAGCACATCCGGACAACCCCACATGCAGTATCGTTCGACACCACGTCCCACAGCCCATCGCTCGCCAAGATCAGGCACTCATCGTCCTCCATTCGCTTCATCACGGTCACTTCTGGCTCCCATGTTACGTATGGCTTTAAATAATTGTCGCCTGTTGCGTGCAATATATATAGCCAATTAATATCATTAATATTATGCATGTACACAATTTTAAATATACCTACGTAGGAAATTAATTATACGTTCAATTAATAAAAAACAGAAAATTAAGCGCGTTTTACGTTCAACAATTTCATGGGAGTTTAAGAATCTATACAAATAATCTAAACTTCAATTCGAAAAAAATAATTCCTATCAAGCGTTCGAATATTAAAATCGAATCTCTCTCGAAAGAAATCCTTCACTCAATAAAAAAACATTAAAACTATTATAATTTTTTTTATATAGAAGTATATCATACAAAACATTATTAAGAGTATTTGGAATGGAATTTCTGTGAAACCAAACCCACTGAAACAGATTAAATGTGATATATATTTAGGAGGTTAGGTAGATTTTACATATACAAATTATATTATCACGCGCTTCAATAAATTTAATTTCATACTCATGAACAAGTTTTGTTACATAAAAATTTGATCTTTACCAATCCATATATCATCTCGATTACAGAAAAATAATTTGAAAAAATGACTTACCAATAGCTCTAGACATGGCAAGAACTCCAAGAACACGCGCACCCTCCCAAAATATTACGCGCCCACCTGCGGCTTGGATCCGGTTCAGCTCATCAAGCCGGTCCGGCTGCATTTTTAATATGCATTCTCAGTAAAATATTTCTTTACGTACAAAATTATAATCTTTCACTACCATCCAAATTAACTTTTATCCATACATCATTCTTTTAATCTTGCAATGGAATCTATGAAATCGTGTGCGAACTCTTGAACATAACACGCAAGTCGTTAAGAGTAGAACATCATTAATTACAAATAATTTTGCCCCTCGCTCGTAAAAGCCGGCCATAGCGTTAGCGGAAACAGATTACATCCTCATGACGAAAAATGATTTTATATAGGCATAGCTATAGTGATTCTAAAAATGAAGTTTGTGTTTTAATGGGTTTTTAAGTTTTTATAAAATTTAATGCCGAGGAAGTGTAGATGAGGAGGAGCAAGAGCTTGCTTTGTGATCGTTGGAGAGAGGAATGGCTTTGCCATTGCGGCAGAGCACCGCCCTTGAATCACCGCAGTTCGCCACAATGATCTCGTCCGGCGCGACTACGGCTATCACCGCCGTGGATCCAACGGCGTCGCACGCCGGACACTTCAGCTCACAGCGGCAGTTCGGAGTTACGTCATCAACCACGTTTTCGTTCCATGCAATCACTTCTTTGTCCATGCGGCCGAAGCTTCGATCCATCACCTTTTTCCACCATTTCCGGTCACAGTAGCTTTCTGCTGCTGCTAGTTCTTCCTCTGCAAAATCCAACTCTTCCTTCACTAGCTCATGAAGCCTCTCTCTGCACCTCGTCGCCACCTAAAAAACCCAGAAAAGTACGAAAATGGTGATGTGAAAGATTTACTATGATTTATGTTGACATTTATGTGGACCAACATTAATCAACAATAAAAATATATTACATGAGAGCATCCATGGCCGTCGTAAACTCCAAAGTAGTGCAGTACTTGTGGTCTGCTTTGATGTAGATTGGAAAACGAGGGGTGGATCGCCACTGCATCTTCCATGTCCCTTCGCCTTCCGCATACGGAGGCCATTCCGAATTTCGGCCGCATCTGAGTGACTCCGTCGGAGAATAGAAACGATTCCGGCACAATTTCCGGCATCAAGCCACATTTAGCAACACCTTCGTTCAACCGATGACGTTTCGAATCATCATCGGTCTCAATCGGCACCAAAATGTACGACCGCGCTCGAACCTTCTGGAGCTGCATTCTCCGCCGCCGCGCCGCTCGGCTGCTCGTATCGCAAGAACCTTCGTTCTCACCCACCAAACCGCAACATATTAGGCCATTTGCAACACGAACCTCTTACCTTTAATCAAAAGAAAATGTTCAATTTCAAAAACAAAAAGATACAGAGAATTTAAACGCCGCCTGCCCATTCAGTTTCTCTCGCGAAAACCGAAACCTAACGAAGCAAGCCAACGCACCTCTAATGCTTCCCCTCCCGAAGAGTAACCGAATCTGGACCGTCCATCCCCATCCACAGCCAGATGAAGCTCAACACGTGTAGGATGAACAATGCAAGGAAACCACAAATCCAATGAAAACACGACACCGAAATGCTTTCTCTACTAATGGGTCCCGCGGATAATTAGGTTCACAGGGACACGCGTAGAGTGTACGAGATTTTTTTAATCAGCATTGAGGGGTCGAAGGTGGAGATGGCAACAGGTGGGGCAGGTGTCGCCTCTTTGATGCGACGGAGGAAGAGGAATCACCGCTTTGACGATGTTCAGTAGTTTTTTTTTTTTTTTTTTTTTTTTTGAGGAGGATGTTCAGTAGTTGAGTCTCGGCTTTCTAATTTTGTTCATTCATTTCTACGTTTTTATTCATTTCTACGTTTTTATTTTGGATAAACTTTCGGTAACTCTATGCATCCCCTCTCAACTTTATTCTTACTCACCATCCCATCAATTTTTTGTTTTAACTTCCCAATATTTTAAATTTTTCAAAAATACATTTACTCCTTTTATGTCTGGTATGTGGCATTGTTATACCTATCGAGCCTGTTCTTGAAGCATATAGCCCCAAGACATACAGCTACGCAAGGTTTCCAGCCTATATACCTTGCTCAAATGATCGATTTTATTTTATTTTATAAAATGCTCATCATGCTTCCGAAATAAAAATTAAATCTTTACCTCTTTGACTGGTGTGTCACGGGTTATATCCACCGTGTTTTACAGACGGCTCCTTACAGCCTAACCACGCAGTCGCAACAGATGGTTACTGATGCAGATTCCTTCAGCAGCACTTGGCACAACCCTAATTCGTTTCCTACCTTAAAGTGTACAATAAAAGATAAAATTTTGAAAATAATACATGAGAGAGGCTGGAAAGGTTTTCTTTATTCAAACACAAATATTTATTATTACATTGTAACCTCATATAGAGGAGGAGAAAATTGTTTAGCTACTTATAGTAGCCGAACTCACAAAACACAAACTTGAAAGAAAATATTACAAGTTATTTTTGAATGAAAATGAGGAAATGTTCGATGATCCCAACTTCATTCTTCCTGCCTTATTTATAGAAGGCTTCTTCGAATTTGAAACTCGGATTTCAAATCTTGGTAAACATTTACAGCTTGCATCCGGACCACTTTCTGTAGTGGTTGAGTGGTGCCTCCACTTTTCTTGTATTTTTCCTATATCATAAATATGGAAATAACATGTTCTTCTGATTTGATCTCCTGGCACAAATAGTATATATGTGTTGGATCATATCAGCTGATATCTCGTTCCCTGCTTCTTTTAGTACTTGATATAGCTCTTTGAAAACCTTCAGCGATTTTCTTGTAGCTTTGATTCTTCATTTGAAAACTTTGAAAATTGTTTTATATATATTCATTGTTTCCAGCTTTGTTTATTTTTCCCGTTCTCACTAACTCTTTATTTAAAAATGTAATTAGGTCCAGATTCTCTTTCCTTTTAGTGGGTTAGTCACCTGCCCACTAACTCTTGTCTTTTTATTGGATTTTTCTTTTTTAAAGATATGGAATCCAATGTTCTTTGTCCTTTACCACCGATTATTGGTGGTCCTTGTCTTCCACTCACATGATGGTCCTTCCCCACTTGTATTAGCGTCGGTAAAGTGTTTCCGATCAGATCTCGGCTTGAATCCTTTACCAAACTCCGGTTTTTTCTGGTTTTGGCATTCTGGGCCGATATTTTCTGATCATCTTCCTATATGTGCCATATTACAGAATTTTCGGCGAGTCTCTTTACTTGCCGGTAGCTTGCTGTTCCAGAGAAGATTTCTTTTCTTTTCGAACAGATCTTCTGCGAATCTCGTTGTTTTTTCTGTCATTGTATTCAACAGGAAAGATCCATTTAAAGAATTTTGATAAAAATTAAGTGGATACTTGACTTTGTCCATCTCTGTTAGACAGACCCAAACTCCCCATGCTCTCCTGATAGATATGTCATCTTCATTGAATGAAGAGACTAGGGGTGTTTCGTTTGTAGGAGGGTCCTTGATGAATTTCTGAACATTCATGTCTGGCCTCCTTAGCTTGATAAAATGAAAGGCTTCGTGTGAGCCTTTTCCTGCTGGTTCTGGTGCTGTACTAAAAAAATACAGTTCCAGAATATCTTCCCTGGACAAATGATCATTGTTCGTCCAAGTTTCCTGTACCCCTTCCTGTATCCACTTTGGTAATGCTGAAATCTCCGGGAAGCTGGGTGAAGTAGTATAAACTGAGGCAAGAGCTTCAAATTCATACCAAACCTTGACCTTCTTTGGATATGAATTTTGTTTCATCCATACCCTAGGATATTTTCCTACAATATCAACTCGAACCATGGCTGGGTTGATGCCAATTCTTGTATTCAATTTCTCCCAAGTCTGTTGATAAATCTGGAATGGAGAAATTGCAGTTTCATTAGTACCAACCTTAGCTTTGCCCCTGTCAGTATTAGGTCTAAGGTTGATCTCTCCCTCTTCAATCCCCGAGGTGAAGGGTTGACTTGAAGACTCGAGATTGAAATTTAGAGTTTCAATTTTTGTTTTGGCCGACTCATCAGAGGATGATCCCGGCTTAACACTTGTACTAGGGGTATTTGAATCCCCTGCTCTACATATAAAGTCCTGTACTCGAAAACTCTCCATTCGTGAAACCAATGGCTTCTCGATGCCATGGAGGATAGGCCTTTGCGTTACAGACCATAACTGAGTTTATGTTGGTAAACATCATCTAATTCGGTCAGAGACAATTCTCTTATCCATTTTTTGAAGCCTTTCTGCAATTTCTACGTTCAGTGCTAACTTGTTAAACTCAGTTTGAAGCATTTCAAGGTGTTCCCTCAAATGCCTCTGCATCTTGATGATAGAATCAATTTCAATGCTGTCTATCTCTCGTTAAAAAATCTGCAAGAATATTTTCTTGAGATTCAATAATAATTATATCAAAAATATAATTTTGACATAAAGCTTGTCATCTTAAAAGCCTAGCTTTTTCTAGTTTGGATTCAATCTTGTTTCTCAGAAAATCTTTTACCTGTGTATTCTCAACTTTCAAAATAAATTTCTTTGCAAGTAAAAATAATTGCCATTTTTCAAAAGCTCTTTTTACTGCATAAAATTCCTTCTCGTTGATATGATATTTTATGGCTTCTGCATCTGAGAATAAACCACTACAATACCTACATGGTTGTTCTCTATCTAGTGTGAACTTTGTTAAAACTGCAGCCCACGAATGATCACTGACATCGGTATACAATACCAGATCATCTTCATATTGAGGAATAGCCATTTTTGGAAGATTCTTACAAATCTCCTTTAAATAGACAAGTCCTTCTGTGTGTTCTTTTGTCTATATAAATCTTGCATCATTTTTCAATAATGGACTAAACATTTTCCTGTGTTTTGCTAGATTTTTAATAAACATTCCATCAAAATTAACAACTCCTAGAAAACTCTGAAGTTGTTTCTTTTCTTTTAGCTCGTTTGGAAAATTTTGCACTTTCTCAACTATATGATCCTGCAAAATTATTCCAGACTCATCAATTTCTATTCCTAGAAATTCAATCTTTCTTGTGGCAATGATTGCTTTATTTTCTAATAAAACCGGTCCATCTTTTTTGCAAACATTAGAGAAAACTTCTAAATGTTTGACATGTTCTTTGTTGCGACTTTGATTGTTGCACTCCCAAGAGCAGGTTGTCCACAAGTAGTATAATTCGGTGAGTCCGAATATCGTATCTACAGGGAAGCTAAGGTAATTACAAGTCGACTATAATGTCTTTTGGTTTTGTTTTTTTTTTTTTTGTTTTTTTTTAATTTTAATTGTTTGAATCTTTAATCGGTAAATTTTAATTGCTCAAATTTTAATTTAAGTAGTTGAGATTAAATGATCCACTCTTGGTATTTTAATAAATTTAACATTAACGAACATTATTGAAATCCACTTAATAAAATGGTTCCAATATATTAAATAATCATATTTATATTATTTTATATATTATTATCTTATAAGTATATAATATATACCAAAACTTATAAATGTGGTCAAGTATTTATTGTGCTATATAAATTTGTAAACATTGAATCAAGGTTCCCACTTTAAATGGTTGGTAAAACCAGACTAACATTTAAATGGTACCAAGAAATTAATATTATGATATATTTATATATAGTAAATCAAGGTTCCCACTTTAAATGGTTGGTAAAACCAAACAAACATTTAAATGGTTTCAAGAATTTAATATTATAATATATTCATATATAATAAATCAAGACATCCACTTTAAATGGTTGGTAACACCAAACTAACATTTAAATGGTTCCAAGAATTTAGTGTAACATATAGCAACAATAAATCAAAACTCCCACTTATAAGTAGGGTATAAAAATGCTTAAAGAAATAAATATAACATAAATAATAAATAATGATTAAATAATATAAAACATAGATTCTTTCCTTTTAGTAACCTTATTATCATGCCAAGAGTTTCACCTTTTTCATCTCAACTTTAGGAAGTTAGCTATTCATTATTCGAAGTGTAAAAACTTTGAATATGAAATTAACATGCTAATTATATTTAAATGAAGAAATAAAGGAAAAATATAGAGAGAAATATTATGAACTCAAAGGTTTGTTCATAGAATGAGGGATATCTCAATACATTACAATGCACCCCTATTTATAGCCAAATTTGGGGAGACAACCCTATTTATAGCCAAATTTGGGGAGACAACCACAAATAAAATATTATTTTTTTACACAAAAGTCTTCATTGGTGTTCCAAGATATTATATTATATTACACATCACTTTTGAAAATCTTCTTCTTGGAATTTGCTTCTTCACATAAAAAGAAACATGTGGATAATTGAGTTTCTAGTTGTGGTATTTTTTTCAAATCATTTGACCAAGTAATTTGAGAGATATGGTCAAAATACTAGAGCATGGTAAAACTGTCATTCCTTTGGTAACTTTATTTTTTGCTTAATTTGATCCCAATTGTGAGAGGATTTTATCTCATGCTTGACACCAATATTGTAGATATTAACATCAACTTTCTACAGGTCCAAGAATCATCTTAATCCCATTTGCAACGCCAAGTTTATTCTTGTTTTATCGAACCTGTAAAAAATAGTAAAAACTTGTAATTACACAACAACTTATATTTTATACAATTTATTATAAAACATATAATATTTAAACATTTAATAAAACAAAAACTATATATTTATATTATAAAACATTTAATTAATGTACAATTTTTATGTTTATCACACCTCCCAACCAGCTTATTGCTAGTCCCTAGCAATTTAAGCGTTAATAGCAATACAAAACATATTGATTAATTTAAATAGAAATGTAATCAAAACTATCTAAGTGTTTAAATTAAATTTGAAAACTGTCAAAGTTATATCAAGATCATCATAATTATAATTTATGAAATAATTTGAGATGATCAATTCAAAGCTTATTTCAGGTAGTTAAATGTACACGGCCTTCAGAAATTCCTAGTAAGAGTCTCAACTCCATATCCTCACAGGTTAATAAATGTTTCAATTTATGGCAACGATTTCTCTCATGGAGTTGGAATACAGATAAATGCTCAGAAAAATGGTTTACGGAATGCAGACAGACAAACGAGCCAAACTAATCAAAAGATAGAAAATCCATTGATTCAAAATCTAGTTGTTCTAATTATATATTTTTTTTCGGATATTTTTTTATTTTTTTATTTTTTTTTTGCATAACATAATGGAATCAGACTAAGTTTATGCTTCTTGACCACATATTTATTTAATTTGTACAATAAATTTCTCTCTCTTTTTTGTTTTTTGTTTTTTTTTATGAGAGATATATGGGTCGTAGCATATAACTTAAAAATTACATAGATATTCAATATCTTTCTTTTTGTATTTTTCTCCCTTTTTTTTTCAGAAAATATCATTTTTTTTCTTCAAAATAAGAACTCAAGATCTAAACAATAGATAGTCTCTCTCATGGTCAATAAAGGCTCGAAAGCTGTTTTCTCAGTCCTCTCCACTCACTCACAAAATATGTGTGAGTTTAAAATTATAGGCACTCTTATAAGTTATATCTTGGGCCATATACTTTAATACCTGATATTATCACAATGGTTAATCACTCAAAAAGATTTCATAAATCATATTTTTATATTGATCAGAATATTAAAATTGACTTTTTTTTCAAATAAAAATTTAAACATTCTTAAATACATTAATGCATGTTCTAATTTAAATCTTTCAAACATGTAATGTATGACAATTTTTGCAAAAATTACTAAGATACAAACAATAAACATGATTTTATTTTAAAATAATATATATTATTATTTTTTATTTATTTTTTTAAAATTTTTTTTTTATTATTATAAGTTTGTTCTCCCCTAAATCAGAATATGACATTGTCCCTAATGTCAAAATAACTATTAATAAAGAGTACGTAATGAAAGAGATATCACCTGAAATTTTATTGAAGATAACAAACTGAAACAAACGCAAACCAATCCACGACTTTTGAATCAATGATCCAACTTCCTTTTCTTACTGCTTGATTGCGACCAATTGATCTTTGTTATCATCGGATCAGGCTTATGAACAAAAGCTTCCAAATCATCAATTAATTGGTCGGCAGTCGAAGCACAGATGAGCATCCGTCGTGAATTTTCTGAAATGAAATTCTGTTCCACAGCTTTATCAAGAAATGTCAACAAACTGTCAAAATAATTATTGATATTCAACAAGCCCACAGGTTTATTATGGATATTAAGTTGTGCCCAAGAAACAGTGTGAAAAATTTCTTCTAATGTACCAAAACAACCTGGTAGTGCAATAAAAGCATCAGAATTTTCAATCATTTGAGTGATTCTTTCATACATAGAAGAAACTTTTAATTCCTCCCCAATCGTAACACCTGTAATATTTCCTTCAGCTAAAGCTGTAGGAATAATACCCAAAACCTGACTACCTCCAAGATGAGCAGATGTTGAAACAGATCCCATTAACTTAATATTACCTCCCCCATATACCAAGTGAATTTTTCTCTCAGCTAATATCTTTCCAATATTATTCGCTACTTCTACAAACACTTCATTTTTTCCAGGACTCGACCCACAAAATACACAAATATTTTTCAATGTTTGTGCAGAGGATCCAGCAATGTTTTTACTTTCTTTTTTTTTCTGCGAAAATAGAGAGAAAGATGAGAGATTTTATAGGAGTAATATGTTATCATGACAAAACTATGAGTCACAGCTGTAAACAGAATAAATAGTAAAAAAAATAATGACACACATGCATATAAACAGTAGTGTGATTGTGGCTCACAATTTTCCTCTGGTTTTATGTCCAGAAACGACTTCAACTCCTTCTATGAGTCGAGGATATGCTTCCCATCCGATTTTCTTATAAATTGGCAAACAGGGTCTTTTTTAGTCGGATTCCCAAGACTATGACGCTCATCTTGGAATTGTTTCCATAAACGGAGAAGTTCAATATGCACATGTCCACTAGAATGCGTCTCAAGAGTCAATAAGATGTTATCTAAAGACTCCTTACTCAGCCCATTCTTAATGAAACCAATTTTATCTTCTATGTTATTGGAAACACATCCCAAAGATCTGCATCATTTGTCACAAGTCCATCTTGCACACTTATGACAACCCCTAAACTTTGGCCCTTCGTTTTTTTCGCATAAGTGCTTTTTCCTAATCCAGGCAAATACCGAATGAGCAATGATTGTGGAACTTCTCCTCCTAATCGGACCTTAGCTTCTATTACAAGACGAATATCTTCTGGAATTCCTTTTTTGCATTAGCAATCTCAATCTTTCACACCTTCCTGCATAAATTTTTCTTAGAACATTTTCAGAAACAGAGGGAAAATATTTACAAATTTTTGAGAGTATTTCATCCATTTTGAAAAGAAAAGAATTTTTTTTTTATTTTTGTATCAGCAATTGTGGGAAACTGATTTAACCGACTATGAGAGTCACGGAGTACCGTTATCCGCCATTTAACCGGAAAAATAAAAATATTAAGAAAACCTGAAATAAAAACAAAAAAACTTAAATGCAACAAAAAAAAAATCTAGGATCAGAAAGGCAAATAAACTCTTCTTGAAAGATTTCATTTTCTAAAAATGGTTTAAGCCTTTGTCCATTTACTTTAAAAATATTATCATTTTTAGGATTTTCAATATCCACAGCTCCATAAGTATACACATGCTTTACAACATATGGGCCTGTCCATCTTGATCGTAATTTTCCTGGGAATATGTGAAGTCAAGAATTATAAAGCAAAACTTTTTTGCCAATCTCAAAAGATTTTCTAAGAATTGTTTTATCATGAAATGATTTGATTTTTGCTTTATAAATCCTTGAATTCTCATACGCGTCATTTCTGAGTTCATCAAGTTCATTAAGTTGCAATTTACGCAATTTTTTGGCATCATCCATGCTTGAATTTAAAGTTTTGATCGCCCAATAAGCTTTATGTTCCAATTCCACAGGCAAATGACAATGTTTTCCATAAACCAACCTATAGGGAGACATATTCAATGATGTTTTAAAAGCTGTTCGATATGCCCAAAGTGCATCATTAAGTCGCAGAGACCAATCTTTTCTATTTGAGTTAACAGTTTTTTTCCAAAATTTGCTTTATCTCCCTATTGGCTAATTCAACTTGTCCATTTGTTTGAGGATGATAAGGAGTAGTTACTTTATGAGTAATACCATATTTTTTCATTAATGAAGCAAATGGTTTATTAACAAAGTGAGTTCCCCCATCACTTATCATGGCTCGAGGAATTCCAAATCTACTAAAAATATTTTCTTTTAAAAATTTGATGACGATTTTATGATCATTTTTTCGACATGGAATTGCCTCTATCCATTTGAAAACATAATCAACTGCAACTAAAATATACAAGTATCCAAACGACGATGGAAAAGGTCCCATAAAATCAATTCCCCAACAGTCAAAGATTTCAATTTCAATGATAGGATTCAAAGGCATCATGTTTTTTTTTGAAATCGCACCCAATTTTTGACAATTTTCACAGATCTTGCTGATTTTGTGGGTGTCTTTAAATAAAGTGGGCCAATAAAATCCACACTGCAAGATTTTTGCAGCCGTTTTATTTGAAGAAAAATGTCCTCCGCATGCTTCTGAATGACAAAATTTAATGACACTACTTACCTCATTGTCAGATATGCAACGTCAAAAAATTTAATCTGGACAATAATTGAACAGATACGGATCATCCCAATAAAAGTTTTTTACCTCATTCAAAAATTTTCTTTTATCTTGGGAACTCCATTGCGGTGGCATTTTTCCTGTCACAAGAAAATTTACTATGTTAGCAAACCAAGGTGTAGTAGTAACTGAAAATAGATGTTCATCAGGAAAATTATCGTTAATTGGTGTCATTTCACAAGATGATCCTGTTACTAGTCTCGATAAATGATCGGCTACGACATTCTCGGTTCCTTTTTTATCTTTGATCACAATGTCAAATTCTTGGAGTAGCAAAATCCATCGTATCAGTCGTGGCTTTGCATCCTGTTTGGTCAACAAATATCTAATAGCAGAATGATCAGTAAACACAATAGTCGTTGATCCAATCAAATAAGAACGAAATTTATCTAATGCAAATATTACAGCAAGTAGTTCTTTTTCAGTTGTGGAGTAATTTATTTGAGCATTGTTTAAAGTTCTACTTGCATAATATATCACATAAGGCTTACCGTTTCTTCTTTGACCCAGTACTGCACCGACTGCATAATCACTCGCATCGCACATGATTTCAAATGGTAAAGACCAGTCAGGAGGTTGCATGATAGGAGCTGATGTTAAATGTCGAATAATTTTATCAAAAGCATTTTGACATTCTTGAGTCCACTCAAATGAAGTGTCTTTTGTTAAGAGGTTCCAAATGGGTTTAAAGATTAAACTAAAGTCCTTTATAAACCTCCGATAAAATCCAGCATGTCCCAAAAATGGGCGAATTTCTTTAATGGTTTTTGGAGGGGGTAAATTGGCAATGACATCAACTTTTGCTTTATCAACTTCAATTCCATGAGATGACACGACATGTCCCAAAACAATTCCAGAAGTAATCATGTAATGACATTTTTCCCAATTTAAAATAAGACATTTTTCCTCGCATCTTTTTAAAACTTTTTCCAAATTTTCAAGACAATTATCAAATGTATTCCCAAAGACAGTTAAATCATCCATGAAAATTTCCAAACAATTTTCAACCATGTCGCAAAAAATGCTTAGCATACATCTTTCAAATGTTGCTGGGGCATTGCATAACCAAATGGCATCCTTCTGAATGCAAATGTTCCAAAAGGACATGTGAATGTAGTTTTTCTTGATCTTCGAGTGCAATGGGAATTTGATAATAACCTGAATATCCATCAAGAAAACAGTAGTATGGATGACCTGCTACTCTTTCTAAAATTTGATCCAAAAATGGTAATGGAAAATGATCTTTCTAGTGGCGTCATTTAATTTTCTATAATCAATACACATCCGCCAACTAGATGGGACTCGACTTGTTAACAATTCACCTTTTTCATTTTTATCACTGTGATGCCAGATTTTTTTGGAACTACTTGTGTTGGGCTTACCCACTTATTATCAGAAATAGGGTAGATAATCCCAACATCAAGTAGTTTGAGAACTTCAGTTTTCACAACATCTTTCATGTGTGGATTTAATCCTTCCTTTGTGGTTGTTGAGATGTTTTAGCATTTTCTTCTAAATGAATTTTGTGTGTGCAAATTAGTGGATTAATGTCCTTGAGATCTTTTAGTGTCCAACCAATTGCATTTTTATGTCTTTTAAGCATATCAACTAATTTACCTTCTTGATCACTTTCTAGTTTGGAAGAAATTACCACCGGATATGTTCATCTTTCTCCAAGAAATGCATACTTCAATTCTTCTGGTAAGGGTTTAACTCCAATATGGGTGGTTCGTCCTTTGTTCTCATATTTTGCATCAAATTCTTTCTTGATCCTGGTAACGAGTGATACCTGATAAATCATCAAGATCAATTTCAATATTTTCTTTAACAATTTCAATTGAACAATATCTAATTGATCACGAATACTCCCTTCTTGAATGTTTTCTTCCACAAGAGTTTCAATAGATTTTCATCTTCACTTTCATCTCCTTTGTCATGTGGTTTGCTTACAAAGATTAAAAACATTGAGCTCCAAGGTCATGTTACCAAAATGACAACTTCATTATTCCATTCCTGCACATTATAAGGGCATTAGAAGTTGCTAAAAATGGACGACCCAGAATTACAGAATTGCTATACCGCTTCGATAGGTTGTGTATCTAAAACTATGAAATCGACAGGATATACAAAGTTATCAACTTGGACCAATACGTCTTCTATCATACCTCTTGGCACTTAACAGATCTAATGGCAGTAAAAGTGTTACCCGAAGTTGATTTTAACTCACCTAGATTGAGTTCTTGATAAACTGAATAGGGAAGTAAATTCACACTAGCTCCAAGATCAAGCAGGCTTTTTTAATCTTTTCGTTCTCCAATAATACATGAAATAGTAGGGACAACCAGGTCTTTGTATTTCAAAGTATTATTATTTTGATGATTGCACTTACTTGTTCGGCTAAAATGCTTTCTTTTTCACATTCAATTTTCTTGTCACAGTGCACAGTCTTTCAAAAATTTGCATATGATGGTACCTGTATGTATTGCATCTAATAAAGGAATATTAACTTTTACTTGTTAAAATATCATATATATCAGAATTCAAATTTGATTTTTTTGTATTTTTCAATGCATGAGGGAATGGTGGTGACACTGTCTGTTGAACCTCCTCTTCGCAAGTTATTGGGTTCCACTTCCTTACCCTTTGGAGTTGATTTATCATCATCTTCACAAGGTTCAAGAATGGATTTTTCCACAACCTTACCACTTCGAAGGGTAATAACAGATTTTACCCTGATCCATCGATTGAGTTCCAGAAGTTCCAGTTTGTGAATGATGATCCGTGGGATTAGGCAGAGGTTGTGAAGGAAATTTACCTTTTCATGAACATTAAGTGCAGATTCAAATTTAGCAAGAGTATCTTTCAAATCTGTCATGGTTTGAGCAGGTTTGAGTATTGATAGACTCTTACTTTGCAATGAAAGAATTCAATGTATCTTCCAAATTTCTTTTAGGTGGAGGAAAACATAAGGTGCATAATTTTGAAAATTTTGTTGATTTTGGAAATGTGGTTGTGAAAATTGGGGCAGTCATTATCATTCCTCCAACTAAAATTTGGATTATTTCGCCAACCTGGATTGTAATTTTGAGAAAATGGTTCAAATTTGGCCTTTTGAAATTGTTCAAAACATTGGCTTGTTCATGGAGACATTCTTTAAAAGAGGGCAAAGTGGGACAATCTTTTGTAAAATGATCACTTGTATCACAGATGTGACACACAATTTCTTGAACAGATTTTAATTGACCATTCTTTTTCAATTCAAGTGCCTCAACTTTTCTTGCCAAGAGGTAAATCTAGCTTGAAGATCATGTTCTCTTTGAGAGTGTACATACCTCCACCAGATGTAGGAGATTGAATCTTGTTTGATGGTTCGATTGTACCTATAGTGTCCCAATTTTGAGCATTTTCAGCTAATGAATCGAGATAACTCAATTGCCTCATTTGGATCTTTATCTTCAAAATGTTCCATTACACATAAATTCAAACCATTTGCCTATCTTTAGGTGTTAAAGCCTTCATAAAATTGAGAAACAACTCTCCAAATTTCAAAACCATGATGTGGACAAAGATTAAGCAATTCTTTGTATCTATCCCACACTGATAAAAAGCTTCTCTGTTTTTGAGTGAAAGTAATGATTTGCCTTTGAAAGAATTTGTTCTATGAGATGGAAAAAAACTTTTTCAAAAATTGTTGTTGCAATTCATCCCAAGTTCGAATGGAGTCCCGATCTAAGATTTTGTAGCAAGTTTTAGCTTTATCTTTAAAGAAAAAGGAAAAGCTTAAGTCGAATGGTGTCTCATGCTACAATTTAGATCATTATATGTGTTTGCACACTTCATTTCAACTCTCGTAAATGCATTATGGAATTTTCAGAATCTAAGCCATGAAAATTGGGTAAAAGTTGGATAATACCAGGCTTAAAATTGAAATGAGATGCATCAAGGGAAAAACTAGACATGAAGGTGCAATATTACGTGTAGGATTCATGTGTCTCTAAGTGTTCTTCGTCTATCATGATCATGTTGAGATTGAATTTCATCTTCATTTTCTTGGATGGGTTCTTCCGCCATGTTTTGTAAAAATAAAGGGTTATTTCGAATGAGTCGACCACTAAGTGTACGTGACCAAATGCTCATGCAAATGCAAATGCAAAAAAATAAAAACACACAAAGCAATAAAAATTAAATAAAGAAAAATAAACTATAAAAAATTAAATAGACTTGAAATTAAATTATACTTCCCCGGCAACGGCGCCAAAAACTTGTTGCGACTTTGATTGTTGCACTCCCAAGAGCAGGTTGTCCACAAGTAGTATAATTCGTGAGTCCGAATATCGTATCCACAGGGAAGCTAAGGTAATTACAAGTCCACTACAATGTCTTTTTGTTTTTGTTTTTGTTTCTTTTTAATTTAATGTTTGAATCTTTAATGGTAATTTTAATTGTTCAAATTTTAATTTAAGTAGTTGAGATTAAAGGATCCACTCTTGGTATTTTAATAAAGTTAACATTAACGAACATTATTGAAATCCACTTAATAAAATGGTTCCAATATAAAATAATCATATTTATATTATGTTATATATTATTATCTTATAAGTATATATAATACCAAAACTTATAAATGTGTCAAGTATTTATTGTGCTATATAATTTGTAAACACTAAATCAAGGTTCCCACTTTAAATGGTTGGTAAAACCAAACTAACATTTAAATGGTACCAAGAAATTAATATTATGATATATTTATATATAGTAAATCAAGGTTCCCACTTTAAATGGTTGGTAAAACCAAACAAACATTTAAATGGTTCCAAGAATTTAATATTATATATATCATATTAATAAATCAAGGCATCCACTTTAAATGGTTGGTAATACCAAACTAACATTTAAATGGTTCCAAGAATTTAGTGTAACATATAGCAACAATAAATCAAAACTCCCACTTATAAGTAGGGTAAAAAATGCTTAAAGAAATAAATATAACATAAACAATAAATAATGATTAAATAATATAAAACATAGATTCTTACCTTTTAGTAACCTTATTATCATGCCAAGAGTTTCACCTTTTCATCTCAACTTTAGGAAGTTAGCTATTCATTATTCAAAGTGTAAAACTTTGAATATGAAATTAACATGCTAATTATATTTAAATGAAGAAATAAAGGAAAAATATAGAGAGAAATATTATGAACTCAAAGGTTTGTTCATAGAATGAGGGATATCTCAATACATTACAATGCACCCCTATTTATAGCCAAATTTGGGGAGACAACCACAAATAAAATATTATTTTTTACACAAAGTCTTCATTGGTGTTCCAAGATATTATATTATATTACACATCACTTTTGAAAATCTTCTTCTTGAATTTGCTTCTTCACATAAAAAGAAACATGTGGATAATTGAGTTGTCTAGTTGTGGTATTTTTTTCAAACCATTTGACCAAGTAATTTGAGAGATATGGTCAAAATACTAGAGCATGGTAAAACTGCCACTCCTTTGGTAACTTTATTTGTTGCTTAATTTGATCCCAATTGTGAGAGGATTTTTATCTCATGCTTGCCACCAATATTGTAGATATTAACATCAACTTTCTACAGGTCCAAGAATCATCTTAATCCCATTTGCAACGCCAAGTTTTTTTTGTTTTATCGAACCTGTAAAAAATAGTAAAAACTTGTAATTACACAACAACTTATATTTTATACAATTTATTATAAAACATATAATATTTAAACATTTAATAAAACAAAAACTATATTTATATTATAAAACATTTAATTAATGTACAATTTTTATGTTTATCATTCTTCCATATTTTTAGATGCTATTAAAACATCATCAATATAGACGAACATAAATTTAAAATAATCTTTAAAAGAGATTATTTATTTGAAATATCTGAGGTGAATTTGCCAATCCCATTGGTAATATTTCCTAGATATAATGTCCTGAGTGTGGAGAAAGCTGTGAATTTTTTGCTTTCTTCATGCATCCGTATTTGATAAAATCCGGACTTAGAGTCGAACATAGAGAATATCTTGGCGTTGCGTATGCAACTAATCAAGTTCTCCTAGGTATAAAATACCCATCAAACTCCCGAATTTTATAATTTCTTGATAATTAAAACCAATAGGGTTTTCCTTGTTTTATCTCACCATGATTTTTTACCAGAAAACCTGGACTACTATATGGTGAAATTCCTGCTTTGATTAAACCAAGGTCCAAATGTTCCTTGATTATAATCTGCATATCCCTTTGATCAATTATATTCAGTGGGATAGGCTTGCAACGGAAAAATTCATATCTTGCTTCCTTAATTTTAAGGCCAGCTTTGAGTTGATTTCTTTCCCACCATGCAAGGGATCTTCATTGTAATTTTCTTGGATCTTCTTGACATCTTCCAATGATACCTTAGATCCAAACTCTACTTCATTCTTATGTAGAGTTATCTTAAGGCATTCTATATCTTCTGGTTGGAGTTCTTCATCTGCTATTAACTGGAGCATTGTTTCTCCAAACCGTCTAGAATCTTTCATTTTGGATTCAAAAGTTTTCCTTCATCACCACGTTTGCTGCGAAACTGGATCGGCAACTGGATTGTGAACACTAATCGTCTAGTCATTTTCTTGAGTATAGGACTTGAACATTTGTACGAAATTATTTCCTAACAATATATAGCTCCTGTATCATGAAAATAAATTGGTGGTGTTTTTACCTTGTACAAGGTGTTTGTCCAGCACCGTAAATCATGATTTCAGTCATCTTAATCCCTTTGTATAATATTAAGATTCTTCTGAAAAAATCTCTTCCAGCAATCTTTGTTTATTCTCTTTCAAATTATTTGGAAAAACTCCTCGTTTTACTGTACAGATTCCAACACCTGAATCAATATAAGCAACAAAAATTCTTCCTTATATTGTTCATATATCATTCCTACTGGAATGTATATGGAGAATGGGCTTGTGGTCATTGGATTTTCCACATTCTATCATCTGCTATAAACTCCATTCCATACTCTATACGTTTCCAAGGTTTGTGTTCCTAGAGAAACTCTAGTACAAGAATCAGTCGATCTGAGTCTTTCCTGGAATTCATTTGATATGAACTTCCAATTCTCCGATATTGATCATTCCTTGGTAAGTTCTATCATAGGTTGTTCCAAATAGTATATGGTATTACAAGGAAATTGATTCCTTGGTTTCGTAATATCAAATACTATTTCTACTTTCTTCACTCTTCTGGGCATCTAAGCTTTCCTATTGTAGAAAAACTTTTAGCTCCTGTTGGGTTTCTGGGACAGGCATTTTTTCCCACCTGTAACTTGTATTCTATCTCTCGGAAAGATAGTCTTCTTGATTACAGTCTAAGACTTTGATTCCTTTGTAGAATCGGTTTGTCTTGTATTTGAATATCTGTTTCTATATTTAAGGAAACTCAACCTTTGTGGATAAATTCCAGGGCAACTTTTCCAAATACTCGGGTATTTCAATCAAGTCATTTCTAATAAACAATTCTGAATGTGTGTATTGATAGAGCAAATGAAATTTGATAGGTAATAGAAAAATGGACTATTACCTTCTTTCATTAGCCTTTTTTCCTTGAAATTTGGTGCAATGTCAAGGCTCGGCTAAAATCTCGATCTGCCATTGTTGTAGGCAATTCTTGGATAATATACTCCTACAATCTTTCCTACGCAGAGATTTCCTCAGATAGTTCCTAGTACTAAATTGAAGGTTCCCCATTCTTTTATCACATATAGCAATATCAATGGTGAATCTATCCCTTCTTTGAAAGTAGCTTTTATCATAATATGGATTGCTACGATATGAATCTAAGACATAGTCCTTCCTACCTCTATCTTGAGTTTTTGTAATTCCTCCTTAATTTCTTCAGAATGAATTATTGCATCTCCATTCTATTTCCTGTAAGTTCCATAGGAATTGCCATTTCCCTTCTGGAAACTTTATTGATTAGATGATGCTTTCTGTTTCTAAGGCCCAAACTTCCTAAGATTTTTATACCTGTGCTGCAGAAAATCCTTGATATCTCTGTAGACTAGGATTTTCTCTCATGATTCTTTGAACCATATTATGAGATATTGTTGTCAGGCTAAAGAATCCAGACAAATCTTCATGTGTTTCGTATCGAAACACCTCGTGGGCGGGAGGCTAAACCCGAGGACGCCAAGTTTAAGTTTTACGAAATATTTAAAAGTACTCTGATTTATGTTACTGGTTATGAGATTTTAAACAAGTACTTTTGGCTAACTTTATTTTGAGTTCTTTGGTTGCAACGATGTTGAGATGAACAATTCTTTTCTCGAATTTGAAGGTTCACGATTTGTTTTAAGAAAATATTTAATTTTTTTCGCAAATTTAAGTAGTTAAAAGTACGATACGTTACAGTTGCTACAGAGCGGTGTTCTTGTATAGGGTTATGACTACTGCTAGTTGCGAGAAGCTCACGAAGCCACACCTCAAGTCTGTAAGTTTTAAAGTTTTGAATATGTTATGTATAAGTCATGATTTCACCATGCCCATATTTTAAGTTCGCTTTCGTGCATCTTATGCTATTGATATTATTTTCATGCATATTGGGTTTACGGTTGGGTAAATTGTTGGAACAGTATGCCTCCTAGACGCATAAAACTGAGAAGAAAGGGATGAGGACAGAGAGGCCCGAGAGGAGGGGAGAGACGCTCCTCCTCCTCCGCTGCCAGATATGCAGGCACAGATGCTTGCAGGAATGACACAGTTCTTCGCACAATTTGCGGGGAACCAGACAACAGTGGATGCAGTGGCTAGCCTAGACCAGAGGCGGTGTATGAAAGGTTTAGGAGGATGAATCATAAGG